>NC_142317.1:10312500-10612500 GCF_054855325.1 Carica papaya
TGCCACACCAATAGTCTTTGTCAATGTCACTTATACTGTTATTATTTTTGTCATTGTTGTTGTCATCAACCACCACCATCATCACCTTTTCTTCATCGATTCACACCTACCCCCATTGCAACCATCATCACTCACGACCACATTTATTATTATAATTCAATCATGATCAGTGTCTTCAGTTAAGAATAGTTAGATCATATATAACTAATTATATATGAAGAAAATTAAGAATTGAGGATACCAATATGTGTTAATCTAATTCAGACTAATTAATATCAACTGTATATGTAATAAATCAGTTAAAATTAATTTTTAAATCAAAATATATTTTCAAAAAAATAAAAATATTTCATCAATTTAGTCAATAACAATCTATTTTCTTTCACATTTAATTTCAGTCCAGCCTAAACCAATTTAGATGGTATGATTTTGGGTCGTTCCTCATCCCCCAAATCATTACTACAACCACCGACTATCACTAAAGATAAAAAGGAAATTACATTATATTAATAGATTTTGTGTTACACTATTCATCTTCTTTTAAAAAAATCTTTGTAAATACATAGTATTATTATTATTATTTTTTTTTTTTGGAAAAAAATGAAAGCATGAAATGGGCGGCATGATGTGGATACCTGAATTGCCCTTTTATATCTCCTACTTGCTCTTCGAGTCAATTTTAATAAATAGCTAGTGCTTTAATTAAATTATTTTTCAGTATCAACTATTTTAATTTGAAACCTTTTTTTAATATATCTTACCAATATTTTCTATTGTTATGAATTATTTTTCAGAATAATAAACAGCATTCAAGTAAAGCAACCAAAAAAAAAAAATACAAACTCACTAGAGACTTAAGAAGATAAAAATGATAATATATCTATATATATATATATATGTAATTGTTGGATTTGAGAAGGAAATTAAGAATAAAACTTGTAATTCTTGGCTTAAAGTATGATATTCCTTAGTGCACCAATAGGAGCCAGAAACCATTAACAGCACACCAAATACGATACATATCCGAAACATCATCAACAACAAATTATTTTGTGTTACACACATATGAAATTAATTATATATATAACTTCTTTTCAAATAATTATTAAAAAAAAAACCTCAATTCAGCAATTCCCAATTTGCAAACCAAGATAAACTGAACCTTCTTCTGGGTTTGTATCTCACAAGCCAAATGATGCATGGTAGCTACAAAATGCACAATCATATACATATTATATATTATTTAGACATTAATTATAAGCATAATTCAACAACCTCCTAAAATGCATGTACCTATATATATACATATGCAAGTATATATTTATATTAAGTGCTTACAAAGTATAAGGTAGGAGCAAAAGCAAATCCTCCAAAGAAACTGAGAAGCCCACCAAAGAAAGGGAATGTAATTCCAATAAACATTGTCAATGCTGCAAAAACACGATTGCAATAAATCAATATTATAATAATCCTTAGTTAAAACTCCAACTTGTTTTTTTATGTCTAAAAAAGATTACAATAAATCAGTTGCAATTACACATACCCTTTATATATACATATCTACATTTATGTACAATGTACCCAAAAAAATTGTGAATATCTCTAAAGTTCTAATAATTTTTTTTTTACAAAAGACACTGACCAACGTATCCAGTGCGTACGGTGAAGCGAAGCAGCTAGATGGCTTGAACTTCATCTTCAGCACCATAAATGATTCCACCATGTCGAACACCGGAATTGCAAACACCTACAGCCCACAAATTCATATTAGTAAAATAAGAACGTAAGAAATTTTCAGCTATGGTGGACATCAATTTAAGGTTATAAATTGTCAATTAATGAAGTAAATAAATCAACCACCTGATAACTCCCAATAACATGGATGACAACAAATGCATTAGCAGCTGCAATCAGCCAACTGGGTTTCTCCAGAGATATTAGAATGTTGTCCTCTACGCTGTTCCCAAAAACTCCATAACCAACCATGGCGACCAGGACTTAACACAGAGCCACCGCAATATAAGCCACAATCACGCCTTTCCACATGGGTTTCTTCGATGGTTTCTCTGGCGTCGAAGAGATTGTTGCCTGAATCTCCAACACCACGTCGTGTCCGACAAATGCAAATCCCACATCGCCTAAACCAACAAGGAAATTAAACAGGTTGCCGGTGATGGTCGAAACCCTCGGTCCATAATCCACACCCGGTTGCGCCCCATTGTGGACTGGAGCTACCCAAGCTATGGTGGAGTAACAGAAAAACATTACAGCTGCGGCGAGAGAGACGCCGGTGATGGAATTGAACTGGGAAAACGAGAGAGAAAGAAGTGGATGGAGGCGAAGATGATAATGAAGTATGTGGTTTTGATATTTTTGCAGGATAGACAAACTGGGTCATGGAATTTCTTTAGAGATTTTCCACCAATGACCATATGAACAATGTCGGTCCCCATTTCAACCATGAGCTGTTGAGGCACCACGATCCAGAGTCTCAGTTTTAGGCCAAAAGCTTGTTGACTCAATTCATGGTATTTGTCAAATCTGGTGATGTGACTTAAATTTTTAGGATATCATATTTAATTATGAGGATTTTTAGGATATCATATTTAATTATGAGGATATTTCTGTAATTATCTTAGGGATTAATTTTTGTATATTTTTGGGACTTAAAAAAAATTCTAGTAGTCTTCCTATATATAAGTTTTGCTAATATATGGGTGATGTACTCTTTTTTAATCATAGTAAAATATTTTCTTATTAGTGTTACTCTTAGATGTAGATAAACTGTTGAACCACGTAAAATTTTATGTTGTTATCTTTTATGTTTTTTACTTTGTTTGTAATTGTACATGATTTAGGGATTTTTTTCTCAACAAATGATAACAGAGCTCGAGTTTAAGCTGCGTTAGAGAGAAAAAGTTAGATCACTGAGTGAGTGAAAACAAAAAAAATTAGGAAACCAAAAGACCTATGCAACATATTCCTAACCACCACCTGAAGGAGAAACAATGGTGGTTTTCCACGACCGAATCTAAGCAGCTGAACAAACTTAGTGTGATTAGGAGTGAAGATGACGAGCGTCGGCAGTTGACTCTTTCGATCTGCATGAAGGAACACATATCACGACAAGAGAAGGAAAAAAATCCATCACGCGATCAGACCTGCACCAGATTGCTCCTGTGGCATTGAGGAGGACGATTCACACCCTTTTGTGTGTGAAACTAGAAAAGCCAGAAAGAGAAGGCACGATGGAGCTTGTTTGAGAAGAAGAAGATGTGTGGCGGCCCATTTTGCACGAAGACAATTTGCAGTGTCCCCTCGGTGCGATCTTACTAGATTGGTGCTAGATTTAAAACCATTGGCCTTTTTTGAGGTGTTTTGGTGATTTCTGGTGGCAACATGTGGTAGCTGGCGGTGGCACATGGCAACTCTAGTGGCGGCACATGACAGCTCCGGCGGTCGCACATGTGGCGGGGCATGAAGGAGCATGAGACTCTACCAGTTGTGTGCGATGGTGTTTTTTGAACGGTGGTGCTCCCCTGAGAGTGATTTTTTATTTTCTAACAGTGTTATTTTTTTCTATTTGTCTATTTTTTGTGCACAACTTAGGGATTCGAGATGGCATTCATGAAGTCTAAGGTAGAAAAATTTGATGGTAAAACGAGTCTCAGTTTATAAAAAAAAAATTAGAATGAGATCGTCTCTGATACTACAAAGATTATGAAAAGTAATTCAAGAAAAATTCTTAAATGGTATGGGAGAGACAGAAAAAGCATATTTATAAGATAGAGTTTTATGTGCTATTTTCATGAGTGTAACCGATAATGTTCTGTGGGAGATTGCAGAAGAAGTTTTTCCTTCAACTACATGGAAGAAATTAAAAGAATTATACTCTGCAAAATCACTGACGAACCTCCTTTATTTGAAGAAAAGATTGTACAATCTAAAATGAGTGATTATACACTCATTCAATAGTATTTTTATGTTTTTAATTATATCATTATGAACTTGAATAATATAGATATCAAGATTGATAATGATGATCAAACCCTAATTGTATTATGTTCACTACCACCATCATTTAAGATGTTTATTAACACTTTGCTATACAAGAAGGATAATATTTTATGGATGATGTCAGTGATGCATTAAAATCAAAGAAATTAAAAAAAAAATTCCTAAAGTATAGAACGTAAAGAGAGAGTTTGGTGAATAGGGGAAAAAAAAAAGTAAAATAGATCAAAATCTAGAGCTAAGAAGGTAAACTGTTATAAATGTGGGGATCAAGGTCACTTTAAGAGAAATTATCCCAAGTTGAGAGATAAAAAAGAAAAGACGCAAGAGAACTCTGCTAATTCAGTCGACAACAATACTTTTGATGATAGTGATAGTAATAGTCATAGTTGAAGTCTTATATATGAGTTCTGATCATAAAAAAAATTCTTGAATTCTTGATACTAGTGCTACATTTCATATGTGTCCACACAAATATTAGTTTGCTACATAAAAACAAATAAATGATACTATGTACATAGACAATAATAGTCCATTAACTGTAAATAGAATTAGTGACATCAGATTAAGAATGTTTTATGGAACTGTCAAAACCATTGAATGTTGGCATGTTCTTCAGAAAAAAAGGAACTTGATTTCTCTTTCTACTTTAGATTTTCAAGGGTACAGATTTCATGCAGAAAATAGTATTCTTAGAGTGTGCAAAAGCTCTATGGTATTTATGAAAGACAGTTTGAAATTTTATATTATATACTCTTAAAGGCAATACAATTTCTAGGAAAGATGTTGTAACATCAAATAACAGTGATCAAAATCATACTAAGTCGTGACATATGTGCCTAAGTCATATAAGTGACAAGGGACTTTTTGTGTTGGGCATACAGAATTTGTTGAACGGTTATAAAGAAAAAGCCGTAGATTTCTGTAAACATTGTGTGTTTAGAAAACAAACTAGGATGAAATTCAACAAATAAGCAATGCACAAGACCAAGGATAAATTGGATTATATCCATTCTGATTTATGGGGTCCATCGAGAACTCCCTCTAAAATGGTATCATATATTTTATTACTCTGATTGATGATTATTCTCGGATGGTTTGGGTATACTTTATGAAGTTTAAGAAAGATGCATTTTCAACATTTGTCACATGGAAGATCATGATTGAAAAGCAGACAGAGAAGTAGATCAAGTGTCTTAAGATCGACAATCGGTTAGAATTTTGCAATCATGTGTTTGATGATTTTTATAGTACAAAAGAAATAGTGAGACACTGCACTTGCGTTGGGA
Source organism: Carica papaya (assembly GCF_054855325.1). Taxonomy (NCBI): domain Eukaryota; kingdom Viridiplantae; phylum Streptophyta; class Magnoliopsida; order Brassicales; family Caricaceae; genus Carica; species Carica papaya. The sequence goes on from NC_142317.1 coordinate 10,317,804, forward strand.
CACCATAACAAAATGGTATTGTAGAACGTATAAATAGGACACTTTGTGATAAGGCATGGGACATATTGTCTCATTTAGGTTTGGGACAAGAATTTTAGGTTTAGGCTGTGAACACTACTAGTTTTTTGGTGAATAGATCTCCATTCAAAACTATTGATGATAAAACTCCTTTTGAGGTATGGTTTGGATCACTTACTAATTACTCAAAGTTGAAAGTGTTTTGTTATCCTACTTATGCACATGGTAAGGATGGTGAACTTGAGTCGATAGCAAAAAAATTGTATATTTCTAGGGTATACATCTAGAGTAAAAGACTACAAGTTGTGGTGTAGTGATACCAAGTCTCCAAGGTTGATTATCAGCAGAGATGTGACATTTAATGAGTTTATTTTACTAGACAGTGAAAAGAAAAAGGTAATCATAGAATCAGATCACGATGTTAGAGAACAATTAGAGTTAGAAGTTCAATCCAATAGTCAAGAGAATAAAGTGCAAGATCTTAATCAATAATGGTGCACCTAATCAACAATAACTATATAGTATTGCAACAGACAAGGAGAGAAGACAACTTAGACAACAAAGGTATGAGAATCTACTTGCATATAACTTATCAGTTATAGGCATAGTTGATTTGCAGAAATAAGAGAATTCAAATGCATATCAGATAATTGGTGTTGTGTGTGAAGAACTTGATGGAAGATATCACTTTGTTCAGGGATCAAATAGCAAGTTTAGGTGTGACTCAGACTTGGTTGGAGTCTGCGATACTTAATAGCATCCTAGTGGGGGCATGTTGGCAAAAAGGTACGACAAGAACGATTAGTGATGATAAAGAGAATTCAAGGCAAGGAAAAGATTTGTTGATGTCGCTTAAATTATGAGAATATCATATTTAATCATGAGGCTGTTTCTGCAATTATCCTAAGGATTAACTTGTGTATATCCTGGGGACCTAAAAAAACCTCGTAGTCTCGCTATATATAGGTTTTGCTAACCTATGAGTGATGTATTCTCTTTTGATCATAATAAAATATTTTCTTACTGGTATTACTCGTGGATACAGACACACTGCTGAAACACGTAAAACCTTGTGTTGTTCTCTTTTATATTTTTTGCTTTATTTGTGATTGTGCATGATTTTGAAATCTATTTCTCAATAAAAATTTTTACCATGCACCATCTTGTGCATCTCCACCATTTGCGTTAATGTATAAAGAGTTAATTGCCCATGATGATGTCAATATCACAACACCAGGACCCTTGAAATCAACTCCATGTACCCATAAACATATATAGACATATAAATATACATACACACACACATATAGAGTATAATAGTAGCATGTGTACATACCATCCAAGTTGAGCCATGGCGTAAGGGAGACCCAAGACATCGACACCAACCATGGCGGTGACAGTGTTGAAAACAGAGTACCACCATTTGGCATTTATGGACTTGGTGATGAGAAGCCAGTCGTTGAGTTGTTTGGAGCTTAAATTGTTTGATTCCATCTTCTTCTTATTCTCAGTTTGGGCTGGCTGCTTCTACTTCTGTTGTCTCTGAGTTGAGTTAAGAAGATTGATTCTGAAAATGGAGCAAGCTATATAAATCTTCATTTATATATAACTGATGCACTCTCGTAAAATAGAAGTGTTTGAAATTAAATAGAAATGAGTTTGTTTTTGACTTAAAATTGAGACAAAACTCTGAACTTAGGATTTTTGACAATCTGGTGTACAATACCTACATGTTTATGAATCATTTGTTTCAAGGAATTTTGCCCATATGATTACGTAAAATCTTTGACCAACTTCTGCAGGCACATTTAACACTAAAAGCTGAAACCAAATCCATCACAAAATTTCTCGATGGGGAGATAACAAGGAATTAAGAGTAAAAATATTAACAAATATTTATAGAATTTACAAAATTAAATTTGCACTCAATAATTTTGTTTTGAAAAAAAAAAAGACAATTAGAATAGGTTTTCTTCTTTTCTCGTTTTTTTTTTAAAAAACAATAACCCAATGCTTTCTGAGTTTTTACGTCCTTCCAAATATAAAAACCTAATTATAATTTATAAAAACTAACTACGTATTTGTTATATAAAATATTTGACATGATAACTAATCTTCTTAAATGTACAAAAACATATCTTTAAAACAATTAAATAAAAATTAATATTTTATATATATATATATGTACGTATATATAAATAAATAAATGTAACACGTACATAATACAGATAAATCTTTTTTAAATAGTAGAAATGTATTTGTATTTGTTGATTATGTGAAATAGTTGAGAAGAAGAAGCTAAGTACGTGCGATTAAGAGTTGATGTTGGTGTTGTTGGGCTTAGTTTTGATCCAGATCACTTCACTAGGGTTTTAAATTGAGGATATGATTAAACAGTGACTTCTCAACTTACATGATAATAAGGGGGCATCATCATCATCATATTAAGTAAATCAATTTTCTTCTCTCTTTTTTTTTTTTTTTTTTTTTCTCACACGACACTTAAGACTTAGAGGACTTACTTAGCTCTAACCTAACCACAACATCTCTAATTATTAAGTAAAACCAAAATCTAAAAATAAAATCTCTAATTATTCCCACATGGCAGCAAATGGAAATCAATCTTTGGAATGTTCACATTCTGATACCTACTTTTTTAAAACTAAATAAAAATCTCTATACACAGCAGCATTTAGTTTGAAGAAATTAAAAATAAAAATAAAAATAAAACAGGATATGGCTCTATAGAACGTTTGAGAGTCAAATAAACATGTGGTGTCCACAGAGGAGGAGACCACCAGTATTAATTCTGTTTTGTTGGATCCATCTCTCGTGGAGAATATTTTCACTGCTTTGAATGTTTAGATAGTCGTCGACATCTACTTTCAACTTTCTTGCTCTACTTGATGAAAGCTGGCTTTCGCAACTTCCGAATTCTCCAAATTTACTTGCAGAATCTTCTCGCATAACCGTCCAAGCCCCTGGACTCCAACTCCCTCTGCTGCTATTACTAGTGTCTTGTATTGGAGTCGCTCCCTATTACACAGGGTGAGAGATACGAAATGATATAGATGAGAAAGAAATCAATGAACGTTAGAGAAGTCCTTACTCAGCAACACTTAAATATACTCAAAAGTTTAAGAAACACCCAACAAAGATGCACACCAGAATATATGTATGCACGACAAGACAAGATAAAAGTGATCTCTCAATCAACCATCACGGTCAATAGGAGGAAGATTACCTGGGCTACATCCCATAACTTTGATTTTGGAGTTGCCAATTGCTCCATCTTATTCTTGCACGACAGAGGAGACGCATCATTAGAAGTCTCCCACTTCAACCAAGGTAGTACTACTCCATCCATTTCAACAGGAACAGACTTAGACATGGTTGGACTCTTAAGGATTTCCGGCTTCATCATTCCTCCTAATGTTGAACTTGTATCACTTCTTTCCCCATCCAATGAAGAAATATCTGTATCTTCAACATTTGAAATGAAATCCTCAATATATTTTTCTGCCTCCTCAGTCAAGCGCTTGGACATTCTGTTACGATCATTACTTCGCTGAGAAACAATCTCAAGCATTTATTAGAGTCAACTTTAAAAAGCCAATCATGTGCACCGCATCAAAACAGAAAAATGGAGAATTAATAAATAAACTAAAACATGTATAGTTTAGTTAGTGTAGCTACAAGCAACAGAGACTATGGTACCTTCCTGGCTCGCAGTGGCTTTTCAACAACTGAGTTCTTTGGATCAGGAAGTAAATCTTTCACAACCTTAGAGAGCTCCCTACCATGCTGCTCCTCCAACAATATCTCAGCTAATAAGTCTTGTTTACGCTTCTCTGACTGCCAATTCAAGACAAAAGGTTTGAACAGTTGTACCTCTATATGAAGCATTATGTGGAAAACAGTTAAAGAGAGCATTCATATTTCTTATATTAGCATAAACTAAGATTAATGAGTTATTTTTAAATCTAAGACAACTAGAAGAAAGTTCATTTTGCCTTTTGATTCTCTAAGTACATAAATTTCTATCGATTTAACAGGCAAAACAATTGTGAATAATACAAGTTTTGGGCAGTCAAGAACCTCCAAAGTGTATGGTAACCATAACTGGAAATACTCCGAAAGCACTCTCCTTTGGGTTAAACTGCTTGCAGGAGTAAATAAATATCTTTTTACAGAGAAACAAAGGGCAGATACTTAGAAGACAGAACCCAATCCATTCAAGCACTTCTTCAACTAACATCGGTTGCCCCAAAGAAAGCATCATGCACAATTAAAAAGACATGAGCTAACTTTCAAAGGGTTTTATTCACCTTTTTTACAAGATTTCATAAGCTATATAAGCTCTCCAATAGCATATAAAGTGATATTGTTTTCGTAAATAAGATACTGAAATGCTTAGGTAACACAAGCTTGTAAGTATTTCCGTGTTTAGTAAAGATGTGATTTATAAGCTATCAATTATATCCAAGCGACAGAAAAAGACCCTTTAAAAAGAGAAAAGAGACAGATTGTCTATAATACTACTTTAAAAACTATTAACAATTAGTTTTAGTCTTTTATTTGATCAACAACAACCTATTTTTTCCATGCATTAACAGCTTTCTAAAACATTGTTTCAAGAGCTTATAAGTTGTATTTATCAAACAAATTTGAAATGATATGGGAGAATTTATAAGCTCATGTTAACAAAAAATAAGCTGAGCCAAATATGCTCTTATTACCTGCTCCAGTTTTGTTGCATAGTTCCTTCTGATTGTAGAAACAGCCTGAAGAACTTCAGAGGTTTTGGCCAGTGAGCAACCATTATCCCCTAGCTCAGTGTCCTTTGTTTTTGCCATAGCCTGCAAATTGCAAGAAATATCAACAGCAGCAAATTTTTAATGCTAAGACAGAGCATCTACCAAGGCTTTTAAATATTGATAAAACAGAGTATGCACCAAGCCTTTTAAATGTAGGGAAACAAAAAATGCAAATTCCCAAAGATTAAATTACGAACTTGCTCAAGTTCCATCTTGATTTTTTCGACAGCATATCTAACTTCTTTCCGCATTGCTTCATACAAACCACCGTTAATATTATCTCCAGCAGGGTGCTCGGACTAAAGGGAAACAAACAGGAACAAAAACTCAATAAGAGGATGTATCAAGAATCAAGATGATGTTGATTGCATAACAGTCATTCTTATTGCAAGACAATCAAACCTTCTTCTGCGTGTAAACAGCTCGAATTGTTTTCTCAATCCCATTTTTACTGGCATTTATATCCTTCACTTCATCATCAGTCAGGGATGAAGACTGGCTCTGGAGGATATGGATACAGTGAAGAAACAAACTTTCATTATTAAAAATGATCTTAAAAGAGATATAAGCCAAAAATCTAATCCATCCACCAACTTCCTCCATTTTAATTAGAAGTACTAGTTTCATCAACTAAATATCTATAAATAATAGTTCTAAAGAAGCTATCTAAAAGAATGATAATGCTTACAGAGTAGCCATCATGGCATTTTAAGTCCTTTTGGCTGAAAGACCTTCGTAATGCTGGTCTATGATTTGAAGCTGCTCTCGAATATGATAAGGACATTTGACTGTTTCCAATAATGGAACTCCTCCGATTACCATAGTTGGTCAGATTCTGTGAATGAACTAGATCACTCTGCCATTTCCAAGAACATTCAATGCATATGCATTAATTGCCAACATTAGGAAGTGCAACAAAGTACAACTCAGGAAACCATCAATTGCTCGAGAAAATTTCCAACCTAGTTATCCCTTAATTTCAAAGTAGAAATATCTGATGTTAAAATATGCCAAACATAAAATAGAAGGAAAATTTTGAATATCCGGTCTTTTTAACAGGCACCATATGTGCATTCATTACTTATTTTTGAAATATAAATTTGTATTCATAATTCAACTGATCTCTCAATCTAATTTGGCCCAAAAGAAGCAAGATGAACAATGGAACAGTACATGTAAGACCAGATACAAAATAGCATGCAAAATGATCCTAATTAAAGTAAAATGTCCTTAGCAAGCAGTAAAAGAGACAAGAGTTTAGAACACCTGGAAGCTACAGGGAAAATGAACTCTAGAAGATTCAAACAAGATTTGTCGTTCATTAGACTGATCAAGTCATTAGAAAAGAATTATTTTTTTTAAAAAAAAAAGTTATTAGGAAAGAAGTCTCCGAATAAAATGGATACAACATCATCATTAGCACTTAAGTGTCTCCGCTAAACCAAAGCCTATCTTGTACTCACATGCAATTGGGTATATACAATCAATAATATGATACTTGCCTACAACGTAGCGCGCTTTCTGATTGAAAACATATCTACTTTTATAATAGTAAAATTTAGAGTGAAATACCCATTAGCCAGCTAATCAATGCAAAGACTGTGAATCAATGGACAGAATAACTAACAAATATTTCTTAACTGAATGATACCATACTCATAGGAAAGCTAGTATCACCCAAAAAAAAAAAAGGAAAACAACAAAACCAAGATGCTTCACCTCAGAATCGCTAATCTGACATCGCGCCACAGAAACCGATCGTCGCCTCCTCGAATTACTACTTTCGGAATGTACCTTCCCACCACCACTATCATTACCAAGACCCCCTCTCGAGCCTTGCCTAGAAACTGACCGCCCCCTCCTCTGCGACGCAGTCACACCACCTTCAATACCGCCGGGGCTGACACTGGACTTCCTGAAAGCCTCGCGGCCCCGGTCTCCGCCGCCAGAGAACGAGTCAAATAGCTCAATAGCGAGGTCATCGAGGCTGATCTCCGGGAATCCTGACCCCCTCATCGTGTTTACGAACCTTCCCCTCGGCGCCGGTGTCTCGTCTGAGAAGCCATCTGCATCCTGCCCGGGTAACGGGCGGGAGAAGCGGCTCAGGCTCCGAGAACGGCGGTGAGTGGAGTTGCGATTGGAGGACGACGAATCACCAACGCAAGTAGACGACTTCCCGATTGTCGTTCTCCTTGTCGTCGATCTAAAAGCCGATGTTGCCATTTCAAACTTGACTGAAGGATGAAAGTAGCTCTACTGGTATAAATTTCTCATTTCCTCAATTAGGGATTTAGATATTGGAGATGGCGCATTTAATTGGAATCGGATAACATTAATTGGTTGTGTTGGAGAGAGAGAGAGAGAGAAGGTTTAAGAAAAGAAAAAACACAGGAGAGCTTCTTGCACTCGACAGAGCAGAGACAGAGAGGTCAAATTTTGAAGTTGAAGACGAAGATTGGCGGAGTGATCGAAAATTTACGAAATTTGAAAAAAAAAAAAAACAACGCAAAAATGGAAGTAGTTTTGATAAAATACGAAGGGTAATAACGGGAAACGACAAAAAGATTAAATAAATATTTTAAATAGTTAAAAAAATTTACTTTATGAACATTAAATTACATTTCGAGGTATATTAATTAGATGCAAGAAATAATTGATTGATAATCATTCAGGTAGTATTTGTTAGTTGAATTGTAAATTTTACCGTTTTGAATTTTAAATTGCATTGCCAACAAATCTAATGGAAACTCCGTTCATTTTTCATTATAAATATCAAAATTCAGAAAAAAAAATTTATGTTCACAATTAAAGGCTGGATTCGTAAGCTTTATTATTGGCTTTTTTTTCGGGTGACAAATAGAAGTATAAAAAGAAAAATATCAATATTAAATATAATTCAAATTTATTTTATGATCATGACAATTAAAATTTTATTTATTATGATTGCAATTGCTAATTGATTTAATTAAAATTAACAATAAAATGGGTTTAATTATAATTCATTTTTGTACATTATTAAGTACAACTTACTTTTATTATTTATTTATAAATAGTTTTAAGTACATTATTAAGGTGTTTAATTATATAGTAATGATCGATAAATAATTATTTATTAAATAGAATTAAATATTTAACTTATTAATATATGAGTGAAATTATGATTATCAAATAAGTTAAGTATTTAAGAGATTATTATGTATATAAGCGAAAACATCATTCTATAACTGTAGCAGCCCCGAAAATTTAAAATGGAAATTATATTATAAATATCAAATGCGGAAGCGAAGTCAAAATTTGAATAACATCCCTTACACTAAAACCAAAAACGTGCTCACAAAATATAAAAGATTAAACTACCTAAATGAGAAACTTGAAAGTAAAAAAAACTACGAATGTGACTAGGGAGTCTTTAGGCGTCCCCTTCGTCGTCCTCCTACGGAACCGGCTCGGGAACGATGTCATCTTGATATGAAATGATTAAATAAGGAATGAGCTACACTAGTCCAGTAAAAACATCACGATATCTCACCGTCACGGAGGTAAAGGTGGGTAGAAAACACAAAAAGACCAATGGAGCATAATTTACAACAAATCCTTTTATTAATAATAAAATCTTTACCATTCACTTACCTCGGTGAAATTCATAAAACAATGTACGAAAGCAATAACATCATCATCATCATGAAAACATATATATGAACTGTATAACATAATACCTATCAAACTTTTCGTAATTCAATCATTACACAACATATTTTCCTGATTCACCAGCCTACTAGTATCCATGGGGATCCATAGGGGTCCCGCTACCCGTTAATCCTTAACACTTGAAATCCATTCCAGGGCCGTCCCCATACCCCGTCCGGTATGGGCGCCAAACCATAGACCTCATTACCCCGTCCGGTATGAGGGTGAAACGGGCCGTCTCCATACCCCGTTCGGTATGAGCGCCAAACCATAGACCTCATTACCCCGTCCGGTATGAGGGTGAAACGGGTCGTCCCCATACCCCGTCCGGTATGGGCGCCAAAACATAGACCTCATTACCCCGTCCGGTATGAGGGTGAAACGGGCCGTCCCCATACCCCGTCCGGTATGGGCGCCAAAACACATAAGATCTCCATACCCCGTCCGGTATGAGAGACCACAATCCCGGTAGGGTTCCCTACGGACCCGGTCCGTCCACCATCTCCCAAGATATCTAGTCAAGCTGACCACATTATACCATTACCCATTTACATAATTTTTCATTATCTTTTTCCTCAGTCAGCATCATTAATCCACATACAAGCAAGCAAATAGTAATTTATGCTAAACAGACAACATACAGCATCAATATCCCGGTCATTTAATCCATATTCAATAAAACAGTAAAATATGCACACGAAACTATAAAATGAAAACATCGAATCTCATGCTGCATTTAAAACTGTAAAACAGGCCAAATAACAGTTAACCGACAAATACACTAGACTTGGGCTCCATTAGCGACCTTAAGCAATTTCACACATTCGTTGATTCATGAAATACCGTTTTATCATTTATTGAACTTTAAAACCGTGATAGGAAATAAGGTGAGGGGTCCTTACACGTTTCAGGGTCCGAACACGGCTTCACAGTGCGCCTACAGGCTGTCCCTAATTTTCCCTGAATTTTTTTCGGGGAACTGAAACGCACTACTGGTACCTGCACGTGTTCCAAAAAATCCCAAATTAGGCCCAGGGCCCCTTTCGGCCAATATCGCAACTCTGGCACGGCGGCTCCGCCGTGCTTCGGTGACGGCACCGCCACTGGCGGCGGCGATTCGCCTCGGGTTGGCTGTTTTCGGCCGTTTCTGGCCGAATTCGGCCACACTTGCATCGGTCCCTGCGAGAAAACAACCCTAGGGCCCTCGGGGGGCCAAAAAATTACGGAAAAACAGAGCTTACCAGCGGCGGCGCTCTCGGGTGCGGCGGCTCTCCAGCGAGGTTCGTGTTTTGGTGATTCGGCTCCGGTCAACCTGTAGAGAAAAGAATGGTGATCACGGTGATATAAAAATTGCATCAAACGGAGGCCGGGAAGGGCCTCATCGGAGGCAAAAATCGAGAAGGGGCGCGGCGGCGCCGCTGGGCTTCGGCCGTGTATTCCGGCCGTTTGGCCGTGATTTTGGCTCCAATTTGGCCATAGGAGGAATCAGCGTGGAAAAACGAGTCGGGGGTACGAAATTTACCTCGATCGGCGGTCGAAAATTTCCCCGGTGCGGCGGCGGGTGGCGGCGTCCGGCTTCTGGTTCGTCTTCTCCGGCGAGCGGCAGCGGGTTTGTGGTCTGGTGTGGGGGTTCTATTTATAACCCTTTGCCTTTTGATCTCAACCGTCCATTTTGTTTTAATCTGGGCCGTCCGTTTTTGATTGAATCTGGGCCGTCCGTGCGATTGCATCTGGGCCGTCCGATCGCACGCTTGATCTGGGCCGTCCGATCGCGCCTACGCAGATTGCCAACGTGGCCCGTTCCAGAACGACGTGGTCTTGCCACGTGGCAGGTCCCGGTTGGCCGGGACTGCTGACCGGGCCTGCTGACGTGACTGCCGACGTGGCTTTTTTTTTTTTTTTTTTTCGGCCCCTTTTCGGGCGCTACAATAACGATTAATTTTTTTTTTTTATAATTAAAGTAGTCACAACGAAACAAAATTTTAATTTAATCTTTTTTTTAAAACAAAATCTTAACGATAATAGGACCATTATTAATTTATCGAACTCATTTTATGTTGAGATAGAATATCCTATATTGTAAAGTCTTGAATATTCTACTAAAGTATTATGCGCATGTTCATCAACTTCACCATTATAAATCCCACACTCCTTCATTAGTCAGCCATTTTATGCTCTTTCATTATTAACTCACTTACCTAGTCAACAATGCAAGTTAAATTTCTACCCAATATGTTATATTAGTTGTAAAAGAAAACAATGAAGAAATATCATAGATTTTTTGTTGAAAGATAATTTAATTAATGTGAAATAAGTTTCTTTTAAAATTATATAGTAAGTTCTTCATACTATCTAAAAATTTTATAAATGAGTATTTTTTTTAATAAATTTTAATATCAAAATATATTTTTATATATTTTTAACATAAAACATATAGAAAGAATAAAATACTATAAGAATATAACTGATTTTAAAATATTATAAGTTACATTTTGAAGATATATATTTTTTCATAATTTTTTAATGCTAGATGTGTAATCTTTCTTTACATAAAAATCAAGTGTAATTATTCTCTTATTATATTTTTATAAAACCAAAGCAAATATAATCGTCAATAAAATAGGCAAGCTTTTAGACATCGATTTTGCTAATGAAATAATAAATCTATTGATTGCAACATGAGATAACTATTATAAGCATCAACACCTAATGGTCTAATGAACATAGTTCACAAATCTATTTCCCTTTCAAGTCTTCCTCCAAATAGGACTGTAAAGGTCCGGAACCTTAAAGAAAATGAATTTATAATTTAAATGTAGAAGCAAATAATAGAGTTAGAGTTTACATTCCTCATACAATAATTTAGAATGTCCAATAGAGATACGAGAATATCATTTCTAAAAGACAAACTGTAATTAAAGAAAAAACGAATAAATAAACATCCTAAGACAACCTTCAGTAGCAATTGAAGAGAGTTCGGGTGGGAACTACTCACAACCCTCTTATTGATTGAGATTTGGATCTTAGTCTTCTTAATCTGAAATATTTCATGAAATGGTTAGTTATACTAGTCCAGTAAGAATATCACACTAATCACAGATACGAAAGATTGAAGATTGGTAAAACTCAGAAAAATAACTAATGGAATCCTTACTTTAATTAAATACGTTTAACATAAAGACGTTTGTTTGATATATACCGTTATAAATTTTTCAAAAACAACTTATGAAGACCCATATCCATACTACTTTTTAATTTCACACATAAAAGAATAAATGACGATAATTTTCCTTTCTTACTTGCTTACTGGTGCCCTTGGTGGTCCATAAAGATGTCCCCCTACTCGTGAACCTCAATATCCAATTTTAACAATTAACCGGCTCCTCCATACCCCGTCCAGTAATGGGTGCCAAACATTTCATCGGTTCGATACTCCGTCCGGTATGAGGGTGAAATATATCTCCCAAATCTTTCCAGTATAAGACTTCCCAGCTCCGTCCGACTGAGGTGACGTTTAGGTAGGGTTCCTTATGTACCAGACTCGTTTGCCCTTTTCCTGGGTACCTAGTTAGTCTTTCACATAAAAATTTTCATCAAGTAAAATAACCAACAAACGCATATCAATATCACATATTATATTTACAGATCAATTAGACTACATTTATGCAAACGATGTAGCTTATCATAACAGGGGATCGAGAAACTAGATAACCGAATAAACTAGATAACCAATAAGATCTTTGAAACTATAAATTAAGAACATGCACAATACAATAATAAGTAAGTAGGACAGTACAGAAAAATAAACAAAAAATCAAGACAATTGTGAACTAACTGGTTCTGACTTCACTAATGACTTATAATTATTTTAAGAATTTTTTAAATTTTTATAAAACATAAAATTATACATCATTTAAGCCTCAATTTATTGTAACGGAGAATAGAGTGAGGTATCCTTACCCGGATTAGTATTTCGAGAAGTCGCGCTGTCTACCATGTCTCTATAACGGGTATCGAGTTTCCTGAATTTTTTCTGTGGAATCCAAAATATTTATCACGTACCTAAAAATACTCCAAAAATCTAAAATCGGTATTTAAAACTCTTTTCGGCCAATTTTAGGGTTCTTGCATGGCGGTGCCGCCGTACTCCGACATTGGCTCCGCCGCCCACAGTAGCGGTTCGCCTTGGCTTGACTTGTTTTGGCTAGTTTTACATGTATTTCTACAGAAAAATACGTTTGAGGGCCTCAGTTAGTCAAAAAATCACAAAAAATCGAACCTATCTGTGGGGGGCGGGTCTCTAGGTGCAGGGCTCCGTCGGTCCTCCTTCACGGTTGGGGTTCCTTCTTCGGCTAACCTGCATAAAAAAATGGTGAATACAATAATCAAAAAATTGCGTGAAACGGGAAGGGGGAAGGCACTCATCGGATGAATTTTTGGGTTTCGGCCGCGACAGCTTCGTTAGGCTTTGCTCGCAGTTTTCGGCTCACCCGCCGTCCCGCTTGCTTCAATTTGGCCATAGGGATGCTCGAAATCAAATTTCTACCTGGTAGGAGAAAATTTCACCTTTTTTTTGCAGTTAGCGGTGGCTCTAATGCGCCGGTGGTCGGCAGTCAGCTTTCTTCTCCGACGGGGGTTGGTGGCTAGGGTTTGGGTTTCCATGCGCCCCACATCAATCTGTATCATTCATCATGATTGATCTCATCCATCCGATCACGTCTAAGGAGAAACGAATTTGAACCGTTCATCGTGATTGATCTCGTCCATCCAATCGCGCCTAAGGAGGGAACGAATCTGAGTCGTTCATGTGCGCAAGATCAAACATGGGTCGTTAGATCGCTGGGCACGCGGATCGCTTGCGTGGCCTCCCACGTGGCGTCGACATCAGTATGTTTTGACACGTAGCGTGCTCCAGTTCGTCGGGGCTACTGACTAGGCCGTCTCACGTGATCATTTTTTTTTTGCACTTTAACCCCCTGTTTTTAATTTGTTTTTCAAAAATACCCCTCAAACTCGTATTTTCACTAATTTTTTCTAAAATTATTTTCAATTTCATCCTTAATTCATTTTTTCTCAAAATATCAATTAAAAAAAATAAATTAAATTAAATAATTTAATAATAAAAAATTATTATGGGCCGCTTTTCGAGTACAAGTATTAAAAAATTATCATAGGCCACTTTTCGAGTATAAGTATTACAATTCTCCCATCCTTAAGAAAATTTGGTCACTCAAATTTCTCATTCTCTCACTCAGTCGAACAGCTGGGGGGTACTGGGCCCTGAAATTTGATTCCAATTCCCAAGTAGCCTCTTCTTGCGCACGGTTCTGCCATAGGATCTTGATGAAGGGAATTTTTTAGTTGCGAAGTACTCTACTCTTTCAGCATACAATGCCTACCGGCACCTCCTTATAAGATAGATCCTCTTGGAGTGAAATGAGCTCGTAGGACAGGATGTGTGAGGGGTCCGAGTTGTATTTGCATAGCATAGATACGTGGAACACATTATGAACTCTGGATAACTTTGGAGGTAATGCTAGTCTGTAGGCGGTCGTACCAATCCAGTCTAAGATCTCAAATGGCTCGATGAATCGGGAATTTAATTTTTCCCCTCTTGTAAAAACTACTGATTCCCTTAAAATGAGTGACCTTAAGAAATACTCGATCACCTTTTTCAAATTTTAAATCCCTCATTTGGATGTCTGCATAACTCTTCTACTTGCTTTGAGTTGTTTGAATGTTCTTCCTGATCTTAACTACATTGGTTATAGTCTTCTCCACAAGATCTGTTCCGAATAATTTTCTATCACCCACCTCTTCCCATTAGATCAGCGACCTGTAAGGATGGCCATACAATGTCTCATACGGGGCCATGCCGATACTTGCTTGGTAGCTGTTATTGTAAGCGAACTCTATCAAAGGTAGATGATAATCCTAATATACCCTGAAGTCTATAACACAATCTAGGAGAATATCCTCTAGTGTATTAATCATCCTATTTGATTGTCCATCGGTTTGAATGTGGAATGCGGTATTAAAGGACAGTTTCATTCCCATGGCTTGCTGAAAACTAGATTAAAATCGAGAAGTGAACCTAGAGTCTCTGTCAAATATCACTGTCAATATAACTCCATATAACTTGACCATCTCTCGAATATATATTTTTGCTAACTTGTCCAAGGGGTCGATCATCTTGATAGTCAAGAAGTATGAAGACTTGCTGAGCTGGTCGACAATTACCCAAATGGCATCATGTCCTAAGCGTACCTTAGACAACCCTGTCATGAAATCTATTGTGATATGTTCTTACTTCCACTCTAGGATTGGTAAAGACTGAAGTAACCTGTTTGAGCGTTGATGCTCTGCCTTAACCTGTTAACATACTAGACGCTTGGAAATAAAGTCGGCTACCTCTCTTTTCATCATACTCTACCAAAAACTGGGCTTGTATACTTTGATATATTTTAGTACTTCCGGAATGCATGACGAACTTTGAGATAAGAGCCTCTATCATGATGTCCTTTTTCAGTTTACTGTCACCTGGAACACACACCATTTAATAAAATTTGAGCAACCTATCGGCAGAGACTCGAAATTCTGAATTTACTCCATATTCTGCATCCTTTTTGAGAGCTGCTAGATAGGAATTGGTGGATTGGGCTTCATTTATTCTCTACATAAATTCGGGTTGAGCAATCAGGTGGCCAAACATGTAACTCTCTTCAAGTATTGAAGTCATATCTGTTGTGCGGCCCCTATTACCCTACATTCAGAAATCATTAGGTGAACTAACATGCTTGCACTTTTTCTACTGAGCGCGTCGGCTATCACATTGCCCTTACCTGGATGATACAAAATATTACAATTATAGCCTTTAAGAAGCTTTATCTAATGCCTCTGATGTATGTTGAGATCCTTCTGAGTGAATATGTGCTTCAAACGCTTATGATCGGTATAAATATTAAAAGTCTCCCCATATAGGTAGTGACACCAGGTTTTTAAGGCGTGGATGATGGCAGCAAGTTCTAAGTCGTGGGTGAGATAGTTTTTCTCATGACTCTTTAACTACCTGGACCCATAGACTATGACCTTTTTATGTAGCATCAAGACATAACTCAACCCCAAGTATGAGGTATCACTATAAATTGTATATTTACCTATGCCACTTGGTAAAGCCAACACAGGTGCAGTAGTCAACCATGTCTTAAGTTCTATAAAACTTCTTTCGCAGTCCTCATTGCATTCAAACTTAAAGTTCTTCTTTGTGAGTCGGGTCAAAGGAGCAGCTAGGCTAGAAAATCATTCTACAAACCTATAGTAATAACCTGACATTCCCAAAAAGTTATGAATGTCCTTGACTAAGATCAATTTCTCCTAACCAAGCATTGCCTCAACTTTTTTGGGGTTCACTGATACTCCCTCATTTGATATGATGTGCCCTAGGAAGGTAATCTACTTGAGGTAGAATCCACACTTACTCAATTTTGCATACAACTTTTTCTCATTGAGAACCTGCAAAATCCGAGTCAGGTAGTGAACGTGTTCCTCTTTGCATTTTGAAAGACCAGGATATCATCGATAAACATAATGACGAACTGATCTAGGAATTATCTAAAAACCTTATTCATGAAGTCCATAAAAATGGCTGGTGCATTAGTTTGTACAAATAGCATGATCAAGAACTAATAGTGTCCGTACCTGGTTCTGAAGGTCGTCTTGAGAATATCCTCTGTTTTGATCTTTACCTGATAGTAACTCAAACGCAAGTCTATTTTGGGGAAGACCTGGGCACCCTGCAACTAGTCAAAAAGGTCATCGATCTGGGGGAGGGGTACCTGTTCTTGATTCGGACCCTGTTCAATCCCTTGCAGTCAATGCATAATCTTAACATCCTATTCCATTTTTTTTGTAAATGTGACTCCAGCACCCTAAGGAGACACACTATGTCAGATGAATCCACTATTCTGCAATTCATTGATCTGTTTTCTCAGTTCTTCCACCTCTATACGGCTCATACGGCAAGGGGCGACTGAGCTTAGCTAGGTGCCGGGTTGAAGATCTATGGCAAATTTAACTTTCCTATCCACCGGCAATCCTGAGACTTATCTGTGCATTTAAAACGCTCTTCCACAGATTTTAGAAATTCTGAGGCTATCTTAGTTTGAAAGAGGCAAGTTTTGATGTTAGTGGCAATAATCATTCTCACAAACATAAGATTGAGTTTGTTTAACCTTGTCCAAGCTTTTAATTGTTCCATCTGCTTTAGAGTACTGTCATCAGTAGCTTTAGGAGGCTTTTCAATTAATAAAGTCAGGTCATGATCCCATAAACCAGTGAAAATTGACATTTTCATACCATTCCACAAATTTCGACTCATCAAAAGTTGTCATTCTAGATGTAAAAGAATACAATGAAGTGGGAATTGTAAAAATAGAACAATACTCATAGTAAGGCATCAAGTATATCTATAATATAAAATTTATAAACGATGAACTATTGATATCACTGTAGTTTTTTCTTTGGGCAAAACATTAAGATATCTAATGTTCACTCAAAGGAACTTAAAATAATTAATATTTTGTGTTATTTATATGTTATCTTTGGGTATTTATTTAAATAACATAAAATAAACTATCAATTCATAATTAATAGAAAATGACTCTCCTTTGGGTTAGTCTCAATCTTACAATTATAAAAATATATATGTTATTCCTTTATAAGTCTCCTTTAATTCTTTAATATAGCTTAACTAACACAAAACTCATCAACTTGGGTTACTTTGGTAATTTATTATATTAATAAATCTTAAGTCATAAAACTACTAAATCATAATTGTATAAAATATACATATATATTTACATTTATGAAGTTAAATGAAATTTTAAAAAAATATATATACATATATATAAATTATTAAAGTAATAATATATACTTATATAAGCTGTTAGTGTAATAGTATATATATATATAAACTGTTAATATAATAATATATATACATATATAAACTATTAATGAATTAATATATATATAAACTATTAGTGTAGTAATATATATATATATATATATATATAAACTGCTAGAGTAAAATTATGTATATATATAAACTGTTAATGTAAAATTATATATATATATATAAACTGTTAGTATAATAATATATATAAACTCTTAGTACAATAATATATATTTATAAACTATTAGTGTCATAATATATATATATATAAACTATTAATGTAATAATATATATAAGTAGTTAATGTAATAATATATATAAACTGTTATTATAATAATATATATATAAAATTTTAGTGTAATAATATATATACATATATATATATATATATATATAATGTTAGTGCAATAACATATATATAATGATAGTATAGTAATATATATATAAACGGTTAGTGTAATAGTATATATATAAACATATATATAAATTGTTAGTTTAATAATATATATATATATATATATATAAATTGTTAGTTTAATTTTAAAATATGTGAATTCAATCTTGCTCTGATACTAAAATCTAAGAAAATTTGATGTAGAAATCATTTTTATTGAATTTAAGAATCTTAAAGAAAAGAAAGAAATAACATAAAATTAAAACTA
Organism: Carica papaya; assembly: GCF_054855325.1. NCBI lineage: Eukaryota > Viridiplantae > Streptophyta > Magnoliopsida > Brassicales > Caricaceae > Carica > Carica papaya. The sequence goes on from NC_142317.1 coordinate 10,335,938, forward strand.
CATATCATTCGAATATGATGCAGCCATAATTGAGAGATTGTAACATCCAAAAAAAAAATTTATTTTATTTTTTATTTTTATTGGAATATCGTTAATTTTATTTTATTTTAATAATTTATTTATAAAGTTTTAATTTAATTTAATTTAATTTAATAGAAATAATAATAATAATAATAATAATAAAATGAGGTAAAATTATTTTTTAGATTTAATTGAAATTGATTTTGGGAAAAAGGGGTGAAAATTTGAATTCTGGGGGTGTTTTTGAAAAGAAAATCGAAAATCGGAGGTCAAAACACAATTTAGAAAAATAACGCTACGTCAGCAGCCACGTTAGCAGCCCGGTCAGCAGTCCCGGCCAACCTGGACACGCCGCATGGCAGGGACGCTGACGCTGGAAGCCACGCAGGACGGAGACGTGGGCGATCTGAATGCGCGCGATCGGATGGCCCAGATCCGTTCCCGCGCGCACGGACGACCTAGATCAAAAGCGAGCTTGGACGGCCCAGATTTCACGCGTGCGGACGACCCAGATTTGATCACGCACGGATAGCCCAGATCGCATCACGATGGACGGCCCAGATTTATTTCTAATTTAATTGTGATCGGACGGTCCAGATTAAATCATGATGGACAGCTTAGATTAAAAGGCGAAGGTTATAAATAATCGTATCCACACCCAACCCCAAACCCTAGCCGCCAGAACCCTCGCCGGAGAAGACAACCCAACCACCGGAGGAACCGGCCGTCGCCACTCGCCGCCGCACCGGAGGATTTTCTGGTCGCTAAACGAGGTAAAATTTCTCTCCTTGGCTCGTTTTTTGATGCTGAACCTCCCTGTGGTCAAATCGGAGCCAAACCACTGACCAATTGGTCAGAAAACACCACCGAAGTCCAGCGGCGCCGCCGCGGATTTCCTCAATTTTTGCCTCCGATGAGGCCCTTCCTGGTTTCCGTTCGATGAAATTTTTATACCACTGTGACCACCGTCCTTTTCTCTACAGGTTGACTGGAGCTAAACACCAAATCGCAACTCGTGCCGGAGGAGCCACCGCACTCGAGAGCTTCGACCCCGGTAAGTCTCAGTTTTCTGGAATTTTTTGGCCCACTAAGGGCCCTAGGGGTGTTTTATCTTAGGAACCAATGCAAGTTTGGCCGAATACAGCCGAAAACGGCTGGAAATGGCCAAGCCGAGGCGGATCGCCGTCGTGCCAAAATTCTAAAATTGGCCGAAAGGGCCCTGGGTCTGATTTGGAGTTTTTTGGGGACATGTGCAGGTACCGGAAGTGTGTTTCAGTTTCCAGAGAAAAATTTAGGGAATCTAGGGACTGTCCGTAGGCGCAGTGAGAACCCGATTTCAGACTCCGAAACAAGTAAGGATCCCTCACCCTATTTCCTATCACAGCAATTAAAGCTTAATAAATGATAAAACGATATTTTATGAATTAATAGATATGTATAATTAATTAAGATTGCTAATGGAGTCCAAAACTGATGTATTTTTCGGTCAGGTGTTGTTTGATTTATTTTACAATTTTGAATATAGTATGGTTCCTGATGTGTTTATTATATGGTTTCGTATGCATGAATCACGGTTTCATTTATTATAGTTTGAATTATTGTGAACCCGATGTTGTGTTGCCTTGTTTGGTGTCCATTACTGGTTTACGTATTTATGTTTGATTGGATAATTGAAATTAAGAAAAATAAAAAAAGGTATGTGAATTGATAAATGAATAATATCGACAATCTAACTAGATATCCTGGGAGATGGTAGACGGATCGGGTCCATAGAGAACCGTACTGAAAACGTAGTCTCTCATATCGGACGGGGTATGGAGACTTTATGTGTTTTGGCGTCCATACGGGACGGGGTATGGGGACGACCCGTTTCACCCTCATACCGGACGGGGTATTGAGGTTTATGATTTTGGCGCCCATATCGGACGGGGTATGGGAATGACCCTAGAATTAAGTTATTAATGTGAATGGTTTACGTGTAGCGGAGATCCCCTATGGATACTAGTATGCTGATAAAAGAGGAAATTTATTGCCTGATGATTGAAATACAAAAGTGTGACATGTACTATGATACATATTATGTATGAATTTATGATGTTATTATTTCTTATAAGTTGTTTTCATGAATCTCACTGAGATAAGTGGACAGTCAGGGTTTTTATTATTGATAAATGAGTTTGTTATAAATTATGTTCCATTGGTCGTTTTTGTTTTCTACCAACCTTTACTTCTATGACAGTGAGATAGTGTGATGTCTTTACTGGGCTAGTGTAGCTCATTCCTTACTTAACCATTTCAGATCAGGAGAACTTGGTTCCTGAACCCGTTCTGCAAGAAGACGGCGAGTAGAAGCATAAGAATTTATTAGTTTTCCTTATAGTATTCATTCATAGTATTTTCTTTAGTTAGTTTATTCTTTCATACGTTTAATTCATTTTGGTTATTGTGTAAGGGATGTTAATCATAATCTATTTTATTTCGCTTCCGCACTTAGAATAAATTTATACATTTTCTTTTAATTTCCGGGGCTGTTACAGAGACTCATTAAAAAAATCATTAATTCTCTGATTCTTTCTTCTCTCTATCTAACTATTATGTATAAGAATTTTAAAACTTTAGTTGATGGAAGATTCAAATGAGAGAATAATTTGTGCTCTTTTTATAGATGAGAGAAGAGATCAAAGTACATTCATGATAATTGAATTTGTTGATAACCGTTTATATTATTATAGTTTAATTATCATAAAATACAATAATTTTATAATTTATTGTAAGGTTATCCACTCCATCAAAATAAATTTTTCTTTATGACAATTATATATTATTTTGAGTGTCATTTCATTTAGTTTCAACCATTGTGAATGGATTAAAAAAATAAAATATTAAATTAGTGGGTCATCCATTTAATTACTAGAATTAATAGAAAAAACCCATACAAATTTTAGCAAAATAGAAAATTTTCTTAATGCCCTAATTCAAAATAACTCTTTTCATAACTTGTTATTTACTGGAATCGATTACACTTTTTCTCTTTTTCAATTTTGGAATAATTAGGTGGAGATTGTTTTGAATTATAATTTTTAAATAGAAAATTAAGTTGTGAATCAAATATCCAATTTTCTGAATAAGAATCCAAGTAGAATCAAATATTAAGATTCAAAACATATTTCATTAATTAAAATTTATTGTTTTCTATGGTAATTTTTAAAGAAAAAAATTGAAATTAAGATATTTATTTTTTTTTTGATATTATGGACAATTAAAATTAATTATTTTTAAAAAATCGTATAGATGTTATTCTTATAATGTACTTTATAATTAAATAAAAATAAATTATCTAAGTATTTTATAGGATTTAATTTTATTTAAACTCAAGTGAGTCTCTAAAACTGTAATTTAATTTTATTTAGATTCAAGTGAATCTCTAAAATTAAAGTGAATCAAGCGATTTACAATTAAATTTATAATTTGCTTAAGATTCATGATATATTGTGATAAATTTAAATTATTTTATTACTTAATAAAATTGAGTTGTAAGATTTGAATCTTAAACTATAAGATTGATACTCAAGTAAAATTATAAGCATTCAAACATGAGTATTTAGGTCTTGTTTAATTTTGAATTCATGACTTACATAAGACAATTTAATAGTCGCAGGAGTCAAATTTTTCATGTAATCATAATTTATTTTTATACACTTCTATATAATAATAAAAATACGAAGATTATAGTCCAGATTAATTCAATTTAGAGTTATTTAACTATTTAATTCAATAAATATCTTGAGTTATTTGTTTAGTAAGGAAGTAATTTTGACTTTTGAAGTCATGACATTCGCATATATTTTATTTTATTTTAATATCTAATCTATATGACATTAGCATTCCACTTTCACTGTTTTCTTTTTTGGTTCATTTACAAATTCATTTAATAATTTTAGTTAAATAATTTAGTAAATCTTGTCGTTTATATTCCATCCAACACGTTTTTTGACTGAATTCAAACTATGCTTTTTTCAAAGGACAAAAGAAATCAAACAATTTCTAATAACATTTCAAACTATAAAATTTTCTTATATATTCGGTGTCAAGAATCCATTCACCTCAAATTTAGGAGCTTCTATAGAAAGATTTTCTCAATCATCAATGGTAGCTACCACTGCAATTGCTCAGGGAACTCCATCCCTTTCAATCTCAAGATGTGCCTATCATGTGTTTTTGAGCTTTAGGGGTGAAGACACACGCCACAAATTCACAGATCACCTCTATACAGCTTTGATGCAGGCAGGTATCCACACTTTCAAGGATGACAATGGGATTGAGAGGGGTGAGGATATCGAGGCTGAGCTCCAAACTGCAATTCAAAAGTCAAAAATATCCATTGTCATGCTCTCAAAAAACTACGCTTCCTCCCAGTGGTGCCTTGATGAGCTCGTAACCATCATGGAGCGAAGAAGATCAAGTACTTCAGAGCATTTTGTAATACCTGTATTCCATTATGTGGATCCATCTGAAGTCAGGAAACAAAAGAGGAATTTTGCCGACGCTTTTGCTAAACATGAAGAGTGCTTTAAAGAGGATATGGAAAAGGTGAAGAGGTGGAGGGCAGCTCTTAGAGAAGTTGCAGATTTAGGCGGAATGGTTCTGCTACAGAATAGGTGATTAACTTTCTTTTATTTCTTGTTTCTTGCTAAACTACATATTTAAAGAAGATTTCGAATTATAAGAAGTTGAAAAATGAAAAGTATTATTTTGTTCCTATAAAAAATTAATGTAAAAGTTTAAATATAGACAAGGTATTCAAGGCTTCAGTTTTCAATAACTTGTGTTATTGGTGGACGCCAATTATTGCCAAGCCTTTTAGGCAAGTTTAGCGTCCATGAGTTTCGATGTTTTTATAAAATTATTAACTATGAAAAAGCATAATTATGTCATTGATGGGCTGAATATCCGAAATTGTATGCATAAATCTACTAGATCTTACAAAGGGAGCCCATGGGAAATACCAATTATGATAATCTTGCAAGTGATCTATGGTGGAAATTTCATACTTTCAACTTTTTTAAGAAAATCAGAAGCTAAAATGGATCAATATGTTTAAGTTCCAGGTTTCACTATATCAATCTAGGAAAGATGATCTTATTAACTTCTCTTCATCTCGCTCTCTCTATATATATGTATATAACAGATGTAAAAAAATAATTTTGGGGTGATTCTTCTTGATTAGATCAATTTTTTATTTATAGCTTACGAGGGATTAGGATGTAGAAACCTAATGATACAAAAATACAAGAGTAGTAGTACACATGGATTAAATAAAATCCAATTAAAGGCTAAGTGTTGATGGATGTTGAATCCACTAAAAATAAAATTCTGGTTATCTAATAAAATAAATCTATAATTGTGGTAAGTAGAGTCGAATTCATAAGAAATTGGAAACTAAATATCTCCCTTGACCAACGAATGAAAAGCAACAAGGAGTTTTTGTAGGATTAAATATCATTTGTAAAATGTAAAATATAAAATAAGAATGGAATAGAATAATTAACAAAACTTGTGTCTGAAAGTTAGAAAGCAAATCAATTATAAGAAAGATTTTTAGTTAACAAAATAGCTAAACTCTAGTTATATAGTTGATCATAGATGGAAAGATTAATTTCATTAAAAAATACGGCAAACCAGTTATAGTTATTGGAAACGTTCTGCTAACCAATCATTTCTTATTCCTTAACCAACCAAAAAACATTCGTTAGCTGGCTTTTTGCTGAGCAAATAGTCTTGGAACATCTACAGGATTTAATCTGCTAATGATCTTGAGAGTTAAAAGAACCTGGTTCAAGTTGTTGAATTTATCCGCATGAACTAGTCAACTATATTATTTACCTTCTCAATGTTGCACTGATCGTCACTAAATGCCGGAACCACTCAAACAATTACGAATTTGAGTAGTTCAGCCAGATACTTGTTGTTTCGTCTCACATCCGACGTGCTTTATTCAAATCGATTCAAAGACAACAATATATGTAGGTGCATAAAGTAAATAAATACCAAGATTCAAATAAAACTTAAGTTACTCAATTCGATCTCATAATACATCGCTGGAGTTTGTTAAATTTGACAACTAGGAAAAGAAAGCAATCCGCCACTCATGGCAAACTTTTTACACAAAATGAGTTTCTTAGAATAAAGAGAAGAAAGAAGATGAAGGGAAGATGCGGCGGCAGTGGATGTTGCTGTGAATGGTAGTGGGATAAAGAGAGATGTCCTTTCTACTTGATAACCCTAATTTTTATAACCAAATGAGGCCAAGGTTTCTTTTTTTTTCTTGATTGAATTTTTTCCCAAAGATTTCAGTTTATCCTCAACTTCCCAAAATAATCTTCCCTTGATTTTTGGTCCTCAAATCTTGACTGCAATGGGATCTTTTATATTCAAAAAATGTGCCTTTTCTTCAAGTAGGCTATTATTCGTGACACAAGCCTTGGGTAAGGCTTATTTCGATTACGCGCAGAGCCTATGAACTTATATACTGCCTTAGCCTTGGTCAAGTCTTGCTCAAGTATAATCCTGGCTTCTTTTTGCTGCCTTGATTACTAGCCATGCCCAAGGGTGTGTTGTGCATATCCTTTTTTTGTTGAGATGTAAGCCTTGGGCAAGGCTTATTTGGGCATATCCGAGATTTGTGATCCTACTAATGCCTTAATCTTGCTCGAGGCTTGAATATGTGGACCAAAGCCTGCTGATGCTACAGGGTCTAAGCCTTACCTAAGGCTTAAATCATGATAGATAGTTGTATTGCAGTTCTTTCTCCTTTTTTTGCTATTTTTCTAGATTTTGGACTCCATCTCCTATCCTATGTTAGAAGGGACAAAATAACTTAAATTAGATCGTAAGCAATTCAATCAAGCACACCAAAATAGATGATGAAGATGTTGTTTTTTCAGACTATCAAACTCCCCCACACTTATCTTATCGTTGCCCTTAAACACCATACAGTACACACTACCATTCCTCATCTCTTCACCTTTAACTCACCTAATCCCCGTCATTCCATCATAACTTGTACGTTACATCTCAACCCTCAAGTTGCAAAGACAATTATCAACTATTAGTTTACAGGTTTGAGTTTCAGGGAACCACACCAATGAATAACCATTTTGACTAATATCCAAATACGACGTGAGAGGAATTTATAAATTTTAGTAGACAAAAAGTTTTATTGAGAGGAACAACCAATACCTAGTAGAACAACCACCAAGCCTATCTAGATATAAGGATTTCATATAATTGGTCCATGCTAAAAATAGAAAATCTATTTATCGTAAATCTTTTTACTTGAAATATCACGAACCTTTTAACACGAGGATAAACATTTGTGATGAATGCACCCGATTACTCAGTTAGTAGAAATTTTAGGTGACTAGAAGAATAATTTATTTATTTTTACTATTTTTTGTACTCTATTTTTTATAATTTCGTTCATTATGAGTGTGTTTTACGCTTCATCTCACACTTTTACTCCAAACATGTTTTTGATAATAAATGCATTGTACACTCCATCTCACCCATCACATGCTAGCCAATTTTTTCATCCAAACCTTAGCTTTTTTTTCCAAATATGCAATCCTAGACATGAACCATAAAATTATAAGCACGCAAATATGGACAAGTTATAGTAGAGTTCTTTTTAAGTATTGACATTCACTTAAATATAAGAGAAACACAATCCCTAAACAAGTATGCTTAAAATACATGATCAAATATAACTATTTAAGGTGTTAAAAGATGAAAAAAAAGCTGCAGTTCCTAGAAGATAATTATAAGTGAAATTCAATTTTCAAAATATCCAATTTGAGTTGTTTAAAAATAATAGAGATAGGTGAGAAGATTGGAGCAAAAAATTATTGGAGGCATATGTATGGTGATCCGTATGGGAGTGATAGAACTTGACAACTCTTTAACATATATTAATTGAAAATAGAGGGAATATTTATCTTTAAAGAATATAAGATAACTTTCACTCTTCTCTGCTTAATTCTTACAGTGAAATCCTATTGAGGAGGTTACAAAAATAGTAAAGAAACTAAAATAAGTAAATCCTAAAAATAACATATAAATTAATGTCATTTCATATTTTTAGTAAATCAATTAAAATTGTAAATCTATTTTTAATTAGATAAAAATAGATTATGATAAAAATAAAAATAATAAAATAATTAAAATAATAATGATAATAAAAGATCACCCTTGATCATTACTTCCTTTTCTTTTAGAGGAATCCAACTCTTGTTGGATCTTAAAATTTGAGATTGGGAAACATTGACTCTCTCATTTCTCTAGTGAACCACTTTGATGCATTAGATTTTTATCCTTTCTTTCTAACATGAAATGTTTCTCATGCTCTCCTACGGGTTTCTGTGATCTTCCTTTCAAGACAGTATATTCCAGTAACGGGTAACTAGGTAACTCTAGTTGACATGCATTATCACCAATATTTTTAAGGATCTTAAAAGGACCATAACGAATAGGCTTCAAATTCTTGCCTTCTCCTTTTAACCTCTCTTTTCCCAAATGTCGATCATGTCTAACTTTATATTTTTGCTGAGTTTTCTGCAATTGCTTTTCTACTTCACCATGGACCTGTCAAATACATTCTAAGAACTTTTGTGCTTTCTCTGAACCGTTCTTATCCTGCACTTCTTTTAATGTTGACTCAAGTGTAAAGTCAATGTCAAATGGGCTTTATGGTAAGTAGCCAAAACAAACTTCAAATGATGAGTTATTAGTAAAGTTATGAATAGCTGAGTTAAATGTAAATTGCAGATATGGTAAGTTCTCATCCCAAGTTTTTGGATGTCAAACATTATAACCTCGTATAAGATGTACGATGGTCCGGTTGATAACTTCAGTTTGACAATTAGTTTGAGGATGAAAAACTGTACTTTTGTTCAACTTCGTATCTATCATAGACCACAAAGATCTCTAGAAACTTCTTAAAAAATGACTATCACGATCTAAAACAATAGAGCTTGGTAACCCAAAATGTGTTCAGACATGTTTGAAGAAAAGTTTTAATGTTTCTTCTCCCGTGATGGTCTTTTTGCATGGTATTGATATTATCATCTTGGAAAATCTACCTACTACTATATATAGGTAGTTATATCCCCGTTTAGTAGTTGGTAGAACTCCCATAAAATCCATAGAAATACTTTCCCATGGTCTACTTGGAACTGGTAATGGTGTGTAAAGTCCAATCTTTCTAGTTGATGGCTTTAAAGTGCTACATAGCACACATGCTTAATAAAACGTGTTACATCTTATTGCATCCAGGGCCTGTAGACATAACATTGAAGATATTTTACAGTCTTATTTACTCTAAAGTGTTCTACTACTTTTGAAATATGAGTTTCCCACATCCATTGTATACGATTTTCTTTTCTTGGAACATATAGTTGTGATCCTTTGTAGGGTAATCTATCTCGCAAGGTAAACTCAGACGGTTTTTTTATTTTCACCATAGTCACTATATCAGAAAATCTTGATCATGGTCTTCCCTGTTTTTCATATTCATCATGTACACTTGGTTGAATCTCCAATATAATAGATAAATAAAGTGTTGTTATCGGTGGCCAAGATAGCATATAAGCCAATTTACTTTGAACTTCCTTTTTGTACTTGATGACCAAGTTAAATTGTTGAAGATAGGTCATCCATTTCATGTGACGAGCTTGTTGTAATTTAGAATGTGTTTGAAAATATTGAAGGGGTTGATGATAAGTGTAAACTATCGTTTCTTTATCCAAAAAATACACACGCTAATGTTTTATGGCTTGGTGTAGGGCAAACAACTCTTTATCATAAGTTGGGTAGTTCTTTTGAGACCCTTGAAACAATTTAAAGTAGTAAGCAATAACTCTTCCTTCTTGCATAAGAACAACACCCATCGTATATCCAGATGCATCAGCTTTGAGTTCAAAAGGCTTTTGTAGATTTGGTAGAACTAAAACAAACACCTCACATATCTTTTTTCAAAAGATAAAATGTGTATTCATGTTTCTGAGTCCACTCGAATGGTCGATTTGCCTTTGTTAGCTCATGTAAGGAAGCAACTATCATAGAAAAATTTTGAATAAATTTTTTAACATATTGACAAGCTCCCATAAAACTTCAAACTTCAGTAACATTTGTTGGTCGATGCCACTCTTTAATAGCCTTCACTTTTTCTGGGTCGATTTACAATTCACCATTACCCACAATAAATTCAAGGTATAATAATGATCTTTGCCCAAACTCACACTTCTTCTTATTTAGGCAGAGGTCATATTTTTGTAGTAATTCAAATACTTTTCTCAAATGATCTAGGTGTTACTCCCAAGTACGGTTGTAGATGAGAATGTCATCAAGATACACAATGAAAAATTGATCAATAAAAGGTCGCAAGACATCATTCATCAACCGTATAAATATAGCAGGAGCATTAGAAAATCCAAATGGCATGACTAGCCACCCGAATAAACCCTGCCTTGTCTTAAAAGCCGTCTTCCAAGAATCTTCTTCTTGGATTCGTACTTATGGTAACCAGATTTTAAATCCAACTTTGTGAAATAATAGGCATGCTTCAATTGATCCAGAAGATCATCTATTATGGGAAGAGGATATCGATTCTTCATTGTGATTTTGTTCAAGGCACGGTACTCAATACACATACGCCAACCACCATCCTTTTTAGGAACAAGAACCATTGGTGATCTACAAGGTGAATTGTTTGGTTTTATAACACCACTCTCAAGCAAATCAGACACTTGCTTTTTTATTTCTTCATTCTCTACTATAAAATACTGATACATGCTTAAATTTATAACTGATGAATCTGAGATGAGTTGGATCTCATGTTCCACTTCTCAGTTTGGTGGTAAACATCATTCTTCATAAAATAGGTCAAGAAATTCTCCGCATAATTTTTATCTCATTTTTCTCTTTATTTTGAGATGACTTAGTGATAGCCATGTGAGTTGGATTAACAATATTGATTACCCCTATGCGTCCCTCATCTTTAGAAGGTCGTATAAATAGTAATACAAACTTATGGATGAGTTAATCATCTGCTTGGCTTGAAATGCAATGATCAAATCAACAGTTTGTTTCTTTTTTCACCAAAAAAGAGATATTTCCTTTCTTTTTTAGTAAACTGAATTCTTTGAGCTCGCCGATAATAAATGGCATATCGGTACCATAAATAAGGACTTCCAAGTATTACTTGGCATATAATAAGGGGGACTACATCATAGGTTACTTCATCGATAAAAACTGACTAGTAACAACAAATTGAAAAGTACGTTGTCGATTAACTTAAAGCCCTACATCTTTGTGAATCCAACCTAATGGGTATGTCTTAGGGTGAGGGCTTGTGGACAATCCTAACTTTTGCATCAATTGCTTAGAAATGAGATTTATTTGGCTTCCATTATCCACCATGGCAATAATCACCTCTTGCTTTACTTGAATTTTTAGGACAAACAACTCCTCTTGTTCGTCATGCTTGGTGAGTGACTCTGAGTCCATAACTTTTGGCATTGCCATTAGAGATAAGTTTGGATATGCTCTTTGACCTTGATAAACTACTATAGGTTCATTATCACAGGTTGTTGTTACCATAGTCTTACCCTCTAGTCTTTTCTTTGGGTGCAACTCTGGGTGTAACTTCCAACATTTCTCCTTTGTATGACCATCCATCTTACAGTGGTCACAGTACCTTCTAGCACTTGACTTTAATGATGAAGACGATAAGGCTGAAGTAGCCTTCTTAAACTTTTTCTATTTTGAGGAGCTTGATCTTGAGCCTTCAAAGGATTGCTCGTTACGACTATTTTTCTTTTCAATGGTCATAGCTATCGTACTTGCGCTAGACACGTCGTTTGGTTTATAAAGTGAGATCTCAGTACTTATATGTGACAATAGTCCTGAGGTGTATTTCATGAATATCTCAGGTGAATCCATCAAAACTCCTAACGCTACAGTTAGATGTCTAAATTTAGTAGTATATTCTTGCACTGATTAGTCTCGCTTTTGGCGTAGGTTGTGTCATCACCTCTATCGATCTTCTTGGTAGCCCATTGGATAAAATTCTTTTATGATTAGATCTAGAAAATTATCCCAAGTAATTTCTTCACCCTCATGGGTTTGTATATATGAATTCCACCATGCTAAAACATGACTTGTCATTTTTAGTCTTGCCAATGAGACCTTGTTTTCACTACTATACCTATATAAGATAAAGTAAGTCTCCAACTGGTTGATCCAAGAATCTAACTTCTCAGCATCAACTAAACCGTTATATGATGGAATGTCTATTTTTGCCTCTATCTTAAAAAGTCTTGGTACCCTCTTATCTTCCTCTGCTTGAGAAGAATGATTTTTTTTTCCTTAAACTCAGACTGGGACTTTTAATTATTTCTGTGGAGTTTTTATCAGAATCATCATGGGATTGATCCTTCATCCAAGACATAACTTTTTCCATATGTTTAGAGAGACTAGCAATTTGCTTGGCTAAATTGACGACGGTAGAGTCTTGTGCTATTATAACAGACTCAATACTTGTGGTTCTTCTTAAAGGTCTTCGGTGAATGTTGAGAATATAAAACAATTCTCCGATCTTCTTGTAACAACTTCTAGTCTTAACCATATATAGGTAGGATCAAAATACTTTGATACCAATATTATCAGTATAGGAGTGATAGAACTTGACAACTCTCAAACATATATTAATTAAAAATAGAGGGAAAGTTTATCTTTGAAGAATATAAGATAACTTTCATTCTTCTCTGCTTAATTCTTACAATGAAATCCTCTTATATAGCTTTGAGGAGGTTACAAAAATAGTAAAGAAACTAAAATAAGTAAATCCTAAAAATAACATATAAATTAATATCCTCTCGTATTTTTAGTAAATTGATTAAAACCATTAATCAATTTTTAATTAGATAAAAATAGACTATGATAAAAATAAAAATAATTAAATAATTAAAAAATAATAATAATAATAAAAGATCACCCTTGATTAGTGTGGTGTGGTAAAAATTAGGTAAGGTCAAAATACCTAGAATGAAATGCTAAAAAAAAAAACCTAACTAGCTACGATGCAGAATGAATGCAGAATGTCTTTTCCCCATGCTTAAACTACACATTGTCCTTAATGTGATGCAAGTTGAGTAATATGCAATGAAGAAAACATAAAACAAAAATAAATAGCAAAATAACAGTAAGAATAAAGTAAAAATAAAGTAAAAAGAGAAGGACTAGGAGACTCCTCTAGTGTTCATCTGTTGCAAAGTGGTGCGATTATACGCCTAGTTTGGGTTATCAACTGTGTCAGGGCCTTAAGTTTCTCATTTAATTCTAAAAAAGAATGCTCAATGGAGTGTTGGTTGTCATTAATCATTCGTATATGCAACAGGGTGTGGTCTATGAATTCCTGAAAGTTGGGTGGCAGGGTACTTGGGGTGGCTTGTGTTTGTCGTTCATGTTGTTTGCCATATACTTTTATATCTCACGACACCAATGACCCAGGTGGTGCAAAGCAGGGGAGGCCATTTTTGATTTCTAGAAGGCCCATATCATCTAGGGACCGAAGATCCAAAGGTGCTTGTGGACATGCAAGTTACAAGTCTATCTCATCTACATCAATTCAGGTAGTGAAGATAACAATTATGATGATGATCGAGCCCAAGATTAACGATCAATAGAATGAGAGGATGTTGACAAATTGCAATGCAAACCAATACCCCAAGTTCACCCGATGTTTCTATAATATGCACCATAGAAAGTACAGCTCGGTTTTAGATATGATGCTCGGTGCATTCCTATGGCTTGAAAAGGAATAGGCTAAAAAACAAGGGTCACACAGGTAGAGGTCATTGGACTTGCTAGGGTCATATGCAGCTAGGAGGCTGTCACAAAGTTCATCATAAATCATGACAAGCCTGAAATCTTCACAGAAATCACAATATTGATGTTCAGCTCCTGCTTAGAAAATCCCAAGGCATAATTGAACTATGTAATGGAAAAATAGAAACGTCTGCCCTGGAGACAATAGGAGATGAGAATTAGGGTGTGAAGGTTAAACTGAGTGGGTTTGTGAAACTGGAAGGTGGTGTAAAACTTCCTAACTAGTTCCATGTAAGTGGGCATGTTGACAGCAAAAATATTGTCTCAGTTGATGGCGTATATTAGCTTCAAAACTCCTATTTTGATGTGGAGAGTTTTGAGAGTGAAATAATGAACAGATTTACCTAGGACAATCGATAGCTCATAGATTTCTTTGTATTGTTCCTTCTCTAAGTTGTCTTCAAATATGAGCTGCCCACAAAGTTCAGATTTAGTGGGTTAGTGGATGGGTTGGCCCCTTTGGACTCAGGCTTTCTTTGGTGCTCTTTCTATTGTTTCTTCTTCCTCAGTGGCTTCACTGATAGTAGATGATGAAGGGTGTTGGGTTTCGGTCATCCGACTCATTTTGACTTCGTGAGGGGTAGTGCTGTGCAAAAGGGAGTTAGAAATATTGATAACGGGGCTTTGAATGGCTGAACTGGAGGTCATGAACATGTTCGTGTCAGTTGGTGGAGGTCGTGCCACTGCCTTTATGGTGCGGTGATGCACGAAGGGCCGAAGACCACTTGTCTTCTACACAGATCTCTTGTGCCTCATTTGCAGGTGGTCTAGGGATGCTGGATTTGCGAATTTGGTGTAGAAGAGGAAAAAATAGAAGTTATGGATTGAACAAGGGAGAATCGAGAGTTAAAAGATGAGAAGGGAAGTTAGGGTTTTCTTTTGGATTTTGTTTTTGAATTTTAAACTAGCCATTAGGGTTACTTGGGGGTTCCTTCCATTTTTTTCTTTTTATTTACACAATAACCTTGGGCATGGCTTATGCATATCTTGTTGTTTGAAGGGTAAACTTAGGGCAAGGTTTATGGACAACATAGGGTTTAGGCGTAGATCATAAACCTTGAGCAAGGCTTACATGGTTGACTGACAGTGCACCCCTTTTGACTTCTTATTTTAACTTTGAGTAAGGCTTGTGTGCGACTAAGGTGGAAGCCTTGGGCAAGGCTTACTCAGTAATTATCATATCACTATTTTGACTTCAGAGCCCCTCACAATATTTGGGTAAGGGTTGTGTGAGGTTTTTGGGTAAACTGTTATGGGCTCAGCACAAGCCTTAGGCAAAGCTTGTTCGAGGGTTCTAGTGTTTAGCTATTATGACTCCTCCACCTGAATTTCCTATTCATGTTCCATAATCATCAAAGAAACTCTGGTTAACTCAATAAAAATGCTATAAATTTATTGAAAGTACTAAAATTAAAAAAAAAGAAAGAAAAATAGATAGGTTACCTCCTATCAAGCACTTGTGTTTATTGTCCAAGGTCGGACTGTCTTATTTACTATTAGGTATGTTCCTTAGGTGGGTCTAAAGTGATTTTTTCAATGTTCTGTGTGAAAAATTCCTCGTAGAAAGGTTTAAATTGGTGTTTGTTCATTTGAAGATTTTGTGAGTGTCGAGGTTTTCGATTTTAACAGCACCATAAAGGAAGATGTTGGTGATGATGAATAGGCCTATCCATCTTGACCTTAGCTTCCCAGGGAACAACTTAAGCCGAGAATCATAGAGAATGAATTTTTGCCCAATTGACAATTATTTCTTGGAAAGTATTTGGTCATGGAATGCTTTTGTCTTCTTTTTGTAAATTCTAGAATTTCTGTAGGCCTCATTTTGTATTTTTTTAAGCTCTTGCATTTGCAACTTTTAGTGCTCACCGTCTTCTTCCAACTTCATGTTATAACTTTTAATGGGCCAATATGCTTTATGTTCCAGCTCAATGGGTAAGTGACATGTTATTCTGAAAATAAGTCGTTATGGGGACATCCCAACTAGTGTCTTGAATGTTGTTTGGTATGTCCCTAGAGTCTTGTCTAATCTTAGGCTTAAAATCTTTCTTATTTGGTTTAGCCATTTTCTCTAGAATGGATTTGATTTCTCGGTTAGAAACTTTTTCCTTTCCACTAGTTTGTGGTGGTAGGCAGTAGACATACGGTGAGTAACATGATATTTTTTAAAAAGAGCTTCCACTATCTTATTATAGAAGTGTGTTCCATGATCACTTATCACAACCTTAAGAAATCCAAACTTCACAAAAATTTGTGTTTTTAAAAAGTTTATGGCGATTTTAGCATCATCGACTCTGTTAGCCTTCGCTTCAACCCATTTGGAGAAATAATCCACTATTAAAATATAGAAAATTATCTAAAGAATATGGGAATAGCCCTATGAAGTTGATGCCCCACACGTTGAAGAATTCACATACTAGGATGGGTGTTAACTGCATATGATCTTTACGATTAATACTTCTGGTGTGTTGGCAATTTATACATGCTTTGCAGTAAGTGTATGCATCATGGAATAAAGAGGGCCAGAACAAGCCACACTTCAGCATTTGTCAGGCTGTTCTCTTGGGTTCAAAGTGTCCCCCATAGGCATGTGAGTGGCAAAACTTAAGGACAAAGGGCACTTCCGTTCTGAAATGGATCACCTAATTATTTAGTCTGCACAATGTTTCCATAAGTACAAGTCATCCCATGTGCACTGTCTTACTTATTTCTTGTTTTTTCCTTTTTTACCCTTGGTAACTCAGCTGGTAGTATACAGGTAACCAGGTAATTGATGATGATCGCATACCAGGGGGCTTCTTGCTTAATTGAGAATAGATGCTCATCTAGAAACTCATCATTCAATGGTAAAGGCTCCCCACTTAATAGTAGTCGACTAAGTTGATTTGCTACTAAGTTTTCCATTCACTTTTTATCCCTTATTTTGAGATCAAACTCTTGTAGGAGAATTATCCATCTTATCAATCTCGATTTTGTTTCTTTTTTCTTGAGCAAATACTTCAATGTTGTGTGATCCGAGAACACAATTAACTTTGTTTCCACCAAGTACGAATGAAAATTTTTTAAAGTAAACACAACAACTCGCAATTCCTTTTTAGTGGTTGAATAATTCATTTGGGCATTGTCAAGGGTTCAGAAAACGTAATAGATAACATGCGGATCTTTTTCCATTCTTTATTCGAGAACCGCTCCCACTACCTGGGAGTTGTTGTTTTTGACGCAAGCCTTGAGCAAGGCTTATTTCAGTTATGCTCAAGGCTAGTGAACTTATATGTTGCCTTAGCCTTGATCAAGGCTTGGTAAAGTGTAATCCTATCTTCCTTTTGCTGCCTTGGCTGCTCATTGTGCCCAAGGCTTGATTGAAAACAAAAGAAATGTTAGGGTGAGTAAAAGATATTGCAAATTCTCATTAATACTATTATAAGAAGTGTTGAGGAAATTAATCCTTAAATCGCACACAACTACAATAAAGTAAAAATAAAAAGAGAACAACACAAGATTTAATGTGGTTAGACAATATGTCTACATCCACCAGGTAAGACTGACAAGAAACATTTCCACTATGATAAAAAAGAATACATAACTAATAGGCTAGTAGACTAATATATAGAGAAACTATGAGATTTTTTATGCAGAACCCAAGATCAACTAATATGATCAAGAACTCACAATTTCATTTAAGACACCAAAGGAATTTAATCATATGAAAAGCCTTCCTACTTAACAGTCTATCAAGAATGATAGGAATTAAGATCACTAAAAAATGGAAGATTAAAAAAAGAATAGAAAAAATGCCACAAAGAATTATGTTGATAAATAGATCTTCTTTTTACTCAACAAGAAGGATAAAGACACATCTCTTGAATAAGACACACAATATTATTAATTTCAATCTTGAATATTTATAATGAAGACTTGATGACTTATTTATAGAGTAGGCTATGTGAATAAAAAAGATAATAAAAATCTCTTAATTTAAAATTACAATTATGTAAGAAATTAATTAAAATTAAAGTCTAAATTCCTAACTAGGAGAGATATGGTCTTCTCCCTTTATTAGAAAATATTATGAATGATTTAGGAGGAAGATTTATGGTAATTTAAGGTTGTCTATGAAGGCTTCGTTGATAGTTGCTCACAATTTCCTCTTTTCCCTTTTCTTGGCCGATTGCTTCATTTTCTTTCTCATTTCCATCATGTGCTTGAAGCAATTTGATAAGACCATTATGCTCTTGGGTTAATTGGTTGGGTAGCTTCTTTCTTTGGACTTCTTTAGTAGATCCAAACCCATTTTCCTCATTAATCCAAGCTTGGATGAGTTGGAGAGCTTGTTGTAATCTTTTGGTTTGACTCCTTATTATAGGCCTACTTAGCATGATGGTGTCTCGTCCAAATGGCATAAGGTGATTCATGCTCACATCATCTCGCTCCTCTTTAAGAGGATCCGTCCTCAAATCTGGACCTGCATTAAAAACAAAAAGGTCACCAACATTAAAGGTTGTGGAAACGCCATACGTATATAGGAGGTTTATATTGTAGGCATTGTCATTGATGCACTTTAAGATCTGGAATGGGCCAATTCCCTTGGGGTCCAGTTTTGACTTCCTTTGTTTAAAAAATCTTTTCTCCTGCATATGAATCCATACCTAATCTTCAAGTTGAAATGTGACTTGTTTTCTCCCTTTATTGGCTTTGTGGGTATTCGTTCTTTTTCTCTAAGTGTTCCCATGTCTTTTTGCGTATATTTTTTACTAATTCTACTATTTATTGTCCATCCAGAATAGCAAGTTCCTACAAAGGTAAAGGAGTTACATCAAATAGCGTTAGTGGATTAAACTCATAATACAATCTCAAAAGGAGATAAACTGGCAGAAAAGTGAATAGTTCTGTTATAAGCAAACTTCACTAAAGGTATACACTCTTCCCATGTTTTTAAATTTTTTTCAACTATTGCCCTTAATAGGGCTCCAAGAGTCCTATGAACTACTTATGTTTGTCCATTTATCTGGTGGTGATATGCAATGGAAAATAACAGTTTATTCCCCAATTTAGGTCACAAGACTCTCCAAAAATAACTTAGGAATTTGACATCCCTAATACTAACTATGGTTATGGGGACACAATTTAGTCGCACGACATCACTAAAAAATAGGTTGGCTATATTTATTGGATCATCTATTTTATGACACTATAAAGTGTGATATTTTAGTAAACCTGTCCACTACAACAAATATACTATTACTTGTCTAGTCCTCGGTAGTCTTAACACAAAATCCATAGAAACATCCATCCATGGTGCTAACGGAATAGATAACAGAGTTTATAGTCTGTGTGGTAACGACCTACACTTAGCCCGTTTATATGTAATACACTTTTCACACATTCACTCTACATCCTTGCGTATGTTAGGCCAATGGAAGTATTCCTGTAGGATATTTAGAGTCTTAGCTACCCCAAAATTTTTCATGAGTCCCCCACAGTGTGACTCATGTACTAACAGTTCCTGTTGGGAGCATACAGGTATATACAATTTTCCATCCTTAAATAGAAACTCGTCGTGCCTATAGAACTTCTCGAAGGCATGTTTTTGACATGCTGCATAAAAATTAACAAAGTCACTATCATTAGGATATAATTCCTTAATATACTCAAATTATACTAATTTAGAACTAAGAGTTGTAAGTAATACATACCTCCGTGATAATGCATCTGCTATTACCTTTCTTGTACTTGATGATGTAAGGAAAGGTTTAAATGAATTCCACCCACTTACTAGGTTGGTGGTTGAGCTTGCCTTGCCCTTTTAGATATTTTAATGATTCATGATCTGTGTGGATCATGAACTCCCTAGGCAGGAGATAATATTGCCATACCCCTAGTGCTATCACTAGTGTATACATTTCTTTATCGTAGGTGGAGTAATTAAGGGGTGCATCGTTGAACTTTTCACTAAAATAAATAATGTGGTGTCCTTCCTGTAGCAGTATTGCTCCTAAACTGATACCTAAAGCATCACATTCAAACTCAAATGTTTTGTCAAAATTCAGTAATTCTAGAATAGACACAGTACACAAATTTTGTTTAAATAAAGTAAAAGTACTTTTCTATTTATCAGTCTATACAAATTTTATATAATTTTTAATAAGTTTATTTAAAGGTGCAGCTATGGAACTAAAATCTTTCATAAACTGTTAGTAGAAATTGGCTAGCCCATGGAAATTCCTCACCTCACTTGCAATCTTAGGCGTGGGCCAATCTCTAATGGCTTTTAAGGAAAACTCTTTAAATACCAAATCTCGCAGAAGAGGAAAAAACTTGGGAAAGAGGAAAATATCTTGGTGGAATTTCTTCTCCTAAATCAGCCACAATTAATTAAGATATTCCCTATTCAAAAAATTTTCCTTATAAGGAAATTATTATATCATATTTTAGTTGTAACTTTCTTAATTTTTCCTAGTTTTTCATTTTAGTTTAGATTTAATTTTCTATGTAATTTCTACCATTAACTAGGAGATTATTGTTTTCTCTTATTATTCGCATAACCTATACTATAAATAGATTAATAAGAGTTATAATTCAATTCAGAATTTTCAGCTTATAAAATTCAGGTATTCTTATTTTAAGCTTTAAGTTTGCAAGAGTGAGTGAGTGGGTCTTCGACTGACTTGTTGTGCTAGGAATTGGGATTACTTATCGAGGTAAGTCTCGTGACATCTTTTTAATTCTAGTTCTTTATTTCTTTCCCAGTTATCTTGGGTTTCACTCATCTGTTGAGTACAGGTCAAGTAGGGAGAGTTTACTTAGGGTTTTGAGTTTCTGATTGTTGATGTATATGCGGGATTTTGGATTCCGTTGTTGATCCCAAGTTCTGCATCATTTTACCTTTTCTTCATCTACTTTTATGCTGTTGTGATGTGAACTCACCTAGCAAGTGCACTAGTTCGAAGACAATTATTAGAATCTCAACTAATCGATATTATTTGGCCAATAACTAAGAGAATGAGTATAAATTAAAGCTTAACAAAAAAATGATGAATTAAGACTAATTAACAATCAAGATATAATGACGGTTAAGATCTTAGAATCCACTTTATGTTCAACTATGAATTTTCCTAATTCAATCTATAACCAAAACTTTCACCCAATTTCATTCAATCATGTAGTAATATATTTCTTAAGATCAATTACCCTATCTACTTCATAATAACACACATATCTCTATGAATCAGTATGAATTGGAGCATTAACATTCAATCTTCAAATATATAGATCATGTTAAGTATCTCTACTCACATTCAATCTATTGTGCTAACTTGATATTCTAATGAACAATTAATCTCTCAATTCAATCATTCATCATAAATCAATAAATAGGTGATCAATCTATTTATACATTAAGCCACAAGATAACAAATAGGGATTGGGGAAAAAAACTTTCATATATTGAAGAAGAAAATCACAAAGTATCCCTTAGGGTTTCATCAAAGATCCCAACAGAAAAGTTTAGTTGTACATTTTAAAGAAAATTGGAAGAATCAAATCTAAAGGAAATATGAAATGATTAAGAATAACCCATTAAAATAAGCTCTTAATGTTTACAGCCATATTCTCTTTTCTCCTCCTCTGATCTGTCTTTCTTTTTTGAGATAATCCCTCTTTTATATAATTCAAGGCTTAATACTTTGACAAAGTCTAAATCTGACTTAGCACGTCCCACGGCCGTGTCGAATTGGCACACGACTGTGTCTTCCTTAGAATTACGTCGATTTTCAGATTGTAGACATGACACGACCGTGTCTCTGAGGCACACGACCGTGTCTCTCTCACTAAACGAAACAGAAACGTTGGCTTCTTAACACATGGCCGTGCGTTAACTCGGTTTTAGGGAACACGACCGTGTCTTCCAGGAACATGTCCGTGTCTCATTCCTCCTTGGAAACATAAACGCTAGCTCCTTAATACATGGCTGTGTGTTATGGCCATGTCTCTGATATCTTCATGTTTTAACTCTTTTCTGCCCAAATCTTACACCAATCCACTCTAATTTGCTTCTAAGTATGAGAATTCATTCCTGAAAAGTGCCAAAGACAATCCAACAATATGTGGTAAAAATCAATCCTAATTAACTCAAATGAAATAGAAAAATATCTATAAAATTCTATTACATCAACTCCCGCACGTTTGAGTTTTTGCTTGTCCTCAAGCAATCTTAAATTCATTCCACAGCAAAACCATAAATGAAATCCTCCTCATCAAGACTAAATTACCTCATGATAACACAAAATAATATGTACATAGGCACAATCATCTATGGAAGACAATTCAGTAACATTCTATGAGTACATCCGAAATATTCTATGAGTCATTCAATCATTCGTAATATCCAAGCTTTATAACCCAAAACATAATCAAGCTGAATTGGCAAAATAGTAGGCATACATGTAACTTTATTTTTACACACCTTATTAGTTTGTCTGAAATGTCAGTCAAATTTTTTATGTGAATGCAGAAATTGGTGATGTCGGCCCCTGGTTACTCAATTGGTCACTCTTCCAAATGGCTACTAGCTCTACTCATAATCACCATTTTATTTTTCGAGCCAAATTGGTCCACTAAGGCAGCTATGTTCTCATGGCTCAAACTTGAGACCTTTGGCTAAGCTAGCATAGCGCCGAACCGCTAAGCTATGCCCAGTGGTGGTGTAAAATTGAGTGATCAACGGAGTAAGATTTTTTTTTTCTTTTGGCTACTAGTTCAACTCATAACTACCATTTTATTTTTCGAGCCAATTTAATCCACTAAAGAGTAAGCTCTCCCTACCAAAGGTAGCTATGTTCCCAGGACTCAAACTTGAGACCTCTGGTTAAGCTAACATAGCACCGAACCACTAAGCTAAGCCCATTAGTGGTGTAAAATTGAGTGATCAGCGGAGTATTTTATTTTTATTTATTTTTTACATGCATATATATCTAATTCTATTCCAAAATATGCTTTATTTTGTAAAGAATTATTTAGTTTAGACAAAGAAACGAATTTCATGACTCAAAGGATATAGAGGATTCTAAACTTTTAAAACTCGAATAAACTAAATAAGGTCAAATAGTTCCATTACTAAACTATTTTCTCAAACAATCTTATCCTAGTACATATAAATTTAATGCCATAATTATCATTATAGGTAGTCATGACACAACAGGACACATCAAGATCAAATTATGGAACTTCATTAAGATTTAGACAATAACAACAATTATAAAGAATTAGAATACCACTCCCCCATACTTAAATGTGACTATGTCCCAATAATTCGCAAAGTAAAAAAATAAAAGACAATGACAACAAATAAATGAAACTTCCCTGAAATTTAGATGGAGTAGCATCCACTACAACCTTGGTAAAGTTTGCAAAAAACCTAAAAACATACGGACAAACACTAAAGGAAAACAAAGCAAACAAGTTAGTGGTAAAGTAGAGAAGGCAAGTAAAAGATATAAAAGGTAAAGATAGACTGAAAAACAAACATAACAAAATTAAAATAAAAATAAAATAAGATAAAATAAAAATAAAAGTGAGACTAACTGTCTGACGGTGGGTAGAGTGGGGGCTGA
Source organism: Carica papaya (assembly GCF_054855325.1). Taxonomy (NCBI): domain Eukaryota; kingdom Viridiplantae; phylum Streptophyta; class Magnoliopsida; order Brassicales; family Caricaceae; genus Carica; species Carica papaya. Next base: position 10,359,508 of record NC_142317.1, read on the forward strand.
AATCTTATATGCTGAAAGTACGCCATCATATAATGCTCCATTAGCCTTTGGCGTTCTTTAATCCTTTCTTGTCTCCTATTAAGCTACTCTAATCTCTCATCTATAATGGAACTTGAAATAGAACCTACTTCTATATAAGCTTGGGGAGAGTTAGGCCCACCCCCATCCATGCAATCATCGACCACTATATTCCCGTCCTCTAAAACCCAAGTATTTCCTCTCCTCTTAACCATTCCCATTCTTTGAAGACATGTTATGTACAGGGGTTCCACATCACAAGCCTTTGTTAAGCTCTATGTTGCTTCGTCGAAAAACACCTAAGTTCTCTGTTAGCATTATGACATAGGCCCTTATAACAATAGCGCCCTTTTTCTTATGTGTAATGCTTCTTATTTGGTAAGCAAACCATGCACCCAAATTTATCTTTTTATTCGTCACCATGCACTATAAATGGAATAAGTCAGTTTTAATAACTACCCCAGTAGTCTCCTTTTTACATAAAACACTACATGCAATGTACCTATGGAGATACTTCTATGTGTAGCTATTAAGAAGAGTGCTATTGGTGCTACTTGGGTTGTAATGAAGATCTACACGACGAATTTTTGACCAAAATGCAACTGGGATGAATGAATTAGGGAAATCAACATAACTGTTTCTATATGCAACACTATTCATATAGTCAGAAGTATAAAAGCCACAATGCACTACAAAAGTAGAAAAATGCATGCTAAAGTGACGCATGAGGGTATGGGAAGGATCAAATCAACTCCTGAAACTCATTCAACGTATGCAATACCAAAACAATAACCACCTTGAATTAAACCCTTCCCTCTAATTAAATCTACAATCCTAAAGGAAAGTAAAAACAAAGACTAGGAAAAATAAATAAGGAAAGAAAAAATGTAATGGACTTACTGATAAGTTGATCCCCACTCCTTACCTCAACAAGACTTTTGAAGACTCTCGCTTCCTAAAGAATTTGAAGAAGTTATTTTTAGCAAAAAAGTTAAAAGAAAAAAAGTAGAAACTCTCAAGAATACTCTCAAATTTATTATCAAAGGTTTGTTTTTACATCCTAGGAGCAAGGGCCTATTTATAGCCTTTTCCGGATAATTTAGATGAGTACAAAATCTTGAGATAATTAATAAACCAATAACCTAGATAAAATTCTATCTTAATCTAGGATAATTACATAATAAAATATTTATTCTATTCCAAATAAATTAATTAAAAAATCCTAAGTGATGGACTTATATTAAAATAATAATTAATTTAAATCCATATTTATCCCATGTGAAATCCATTTAAAACACATGTGGAAATTAATTTTAACATATGGCTATTTTGAAAAGTGGGTCCGAAGCATTTTTAGTAGATTTTAAAATAACAAAATAAATAAATATTAAGTAATTTAAATATTTTAAAAAGGAAAAAAGAGGGGCCGATTGGTTTGGGCCACCCAGATGGGTTGGGCCGACCGGTCTGCGCGGGTTGCATAAGAAAAGGCTAGCGGGAGTCGCGGATTGGTGGGCTTGGGTGTCTGCGGGCCCGTTTGTGGGGGGTTCGAGTGTTTGGCTCCTTGGGTCTATGCACACGCAGTCAGTTTCGTGCGTGCCCAGAGGGCCGCGTGCATGGGGTCTCCCAAGCGCTCGTGCGTGTGGTCCGTGCGGCACGTGTGCGTGTTTGTGGGCCGTGCGGGCTGGGCCGCATGTCTGGCACACGTATGGGCCTCTTCTTCGAGTGTGGGCTTTCCTATAATTCTTTAAGCCCATTAATCGTACTTGAGCTTTAAGCCTTCTTGCTTAGACAAACTTGGCCAATCTATTGGAATAATCTCAATTAGGAAAGCGTTTAGGGATGAAATTACTCTCATGTTCTAGGCATTCCTCATTGATGCAAGGTTGCATCTTTGGAACTAATTCTAGGCTTTCTAGGATCACATCATCCCCTCTTCTTAAAAAAGATTCGTCCTCAAATCTTGTCATTCATCAAAAGGATAATGGTTAGTGATAACAATAGAAAACACACCATACTTCACCGGTATGTTTACTTTGTTGATGCATGTCATGACTTGATTTGTAATTCCTTTAGAATCTGGATCAAATCTTCGTAGCCCACTTGCCATGGTAATTATTTGTAAGAGGAAAACAATATGACTTTGAAAGAGTGGTTAAGGCCAAAATGAATCTCCCTGTATGTAAGTACAATCAAACTTTCCTTTTCATAAGAGATATTCCTCAATATTCGGTCCCGGTCATCAAGACACTCCCTTATTTTCTTGCTCTATTTTTCTCAAAATTGGCCATTTTTAGCTGTTTGTTAGGCATCTTTTATGCTTAATGGGCCATTGACTTTCTTTGCGACCTTCTTTCTCTCTTCTACCCTTCTTGAGTGACTGACATGTATACCTTCTTTCTTGACTTTCTTGAGTATTCATCAAAGGATCATTTAATTTTGACATGATCTTCATGTGCCTCTTTTGGTGATAAATGTATAAAGACATGATTCAAACCATCCATTCGCAATGAATATCGATTGGTGCAGTTGTAATGTTGTACCTATCAATTAAACTACCAATGTCTCCCAAGTATCAAGTGACTGACATGTATAAGTACGATATCACAATATACCTCGTCATGATATTTTCTAATGGAGAATAATACTATGACTTGTTCGATAACTTGGACTTCACCACACTCATTCAACTACCATAATCGGTAGGGATTTGGATGTTTAGTGCATGTCAACCCTGCTCTTTCTACGAGTAGAGTGCTTGCTACATTAGCACAACTACCACCGTAAATGATCATTCCACATACCTTACTGTTGACAAGGCATCGCGTGTGGAATATGTTCGCCCTCTACTCGTTGCCTTCACTCCTAACATGTACGTTGAGAGTTCTTCAGACAACAAGGACGTTACTCCCAAGTGGAGCATCTTTGATAGACTGAGACATATTGTAGTACCTATAAGAAAGGTTAGTGAAAAGAATACATTTTATCCCTCACTTTCCGTCGTGTTTACCTCACATCCCTAAATCAACAACTTCATCTATTGAGTTGAGGGTTCATAATCAAAATTGCTTGAATCGGGTCTTCACATTAGTCCTTGTGACACAATAAGGAACCCTAAAGAATTCTGATTTCTACTGAAACTCAAAAACAAGCACACAGAAAAGAAAGTGTACCTCTTGTGTGTTAAGCGACTAGTAACAATTAGTCACTTAATTATGTAATGGAATAAATGTATAATAAAGAATAAGACATATATCACAAAGAATGACAATTTGGATGGATGCGTAGGGATCCGATCAATCCCAATGGATATAATCAACAGGTGTATCTTCCTATACTACCCCTAATTTATCGACTACACTCTAGGACTGGTCAATTTTCTTTATGCGATGTTGATACGGATTATAGAAATTCAATTCGAAAATTAAATGTGGATAGTGTGCAGAATGAAACAAAAGTTTTTACTCACACTAGTTAGACAATGTACTTTGCATTCTATTTCTGAAAGGATTTATGGTCACCAATTAGGCGGCTATTATGCTTTTGTGATGCAAAATACAAACAATGTGTCAATTACCTTATGAGTTGTAACTAGGTATTTTTTTTTATTTTTGATATATATGATTTTTTTTAAAACAATAACACGAACTACTTGAATTGAATGGATAGATATAAATTCAAGCAAGATGCAATACGAATTAACAATTAAATAGATTTGAATGTGCTAAAGCAAATAAAGATAGATTTAGGTTTCTAAAAGCCAAAGCTCTGATACCAGATGATGCAGAAAGATATGGGATGATCGAATCAACTCCTAAAATTCACTCAACTTATGCAATACCAAAACAATAACCACTTAGAATTAAACCCATCTCTATAATTGAATCTACAATCCTAAAGGAAAGTAAAAACAAACACTAGCAAAAATAAACTAGGAAAGAAAAAACGCCACGAACTTATCGATAAGTTAATCCTCGCTCCTTGGCTCAACAAGACTTTTGAAGACTTCCACTTCCCAAAGAACTTGAAGAAGTTAATTTTAGCAAAAATATTAAAAGAAAAAAAACCGAAGCTCTCAAGAATACTCTCAAATTTATTATCAAAGATTTTTTTTTACATCATGGGCAAATGCCTATTTATAGCATTTCCTGGACGATCTAGATGAGTATACAATCTTGAGGTAATTAATAAAATAATAACCTACATAAAATTCTATCTTAATCTAGGATAATTACATAATAAAATATTTATTTTATCCCAAATAAATTAATTAAATAATACTAAGAGATAAATTTATATTAAAAGAATAATTAATTTAAATCTATATTTATCCTATGTGAAATCCATTTAAAACACGTGGAAATTAATTTTATCGCATGGGTATTTTGAAAAGTGGGTCCCAAGCCTTTTTAATAGATTTTAAAATGATAAAATAAATAAATATTAACTAATTTAAATATTTTAAAAAGAGAAAAAGGGAGACGGCCGATTTGGGTTACCTGGATGGGCCGGGCTGGCCAATCCATGCAGGTCGCACGAGAAAAGGCCCGCAGGAGTCGCAGGCTGGTGGATTTGGGCCGTTCGCGGGCCTGTTCGTGTGGGGTGCAGGCGTTCGGCCCCTTAAGTTTGTGTGTGCACAGTCAGTTCCACGCAGGCCTAGAGGGCCACGTGCGTGGGCGCTCTCGGGTGCTCATACGCATGGTCCGTGTGGCCACGTGTGCATGTTCGTGGGCTGTGCGGGTTGGGCTGCATATCCGGCGCACATGTGAGCCTCCTCCTCGGGCATGGGCTTTCTTACAGTTCTTCAAGCCCATTAATCATATTTGGGCCTTAAGCCTTCTAGCTTGGACAAACTTGGCCAATTTCTTGGAATAATCCCAATTAGGAAAGTGTTTAGGGATGAAATTACTCTTTTGTTCTAGGCGTTCCTCATTGATGCAAGGTTACATCATTGGAACTAATTTTAGGTTGCCTAGGATCACATCATAAAGTCCCTATTCATGAGATGAAACTGGATTGCATCCTCATTTTCTAAACTATCATTAGAAAGTATAAAAATGGTTAAGAATTCATAGGTTAATTCGTTATAGGATGGCCTATGGATGTTCAAAAGATGTTCCCAACCTACATCGAAGATCAACCCCATAACTTCATCCTGCAATCCCAATTTTTCCAAATCAGAAAAATAAATATACCTGTGGGGTTTGATTTCGCGCTTCCTGATTTATTGAAATCTTTCTTGATGTGTTTTATTGTCGAAGGTAAGCGATCGGTCAATCACTGCCTCTAGTGGTGTAGCAATACTCCTTCAAGCAGATGTCTTCGATCACTTTTTGCCAGTAGCCATTTTCCTATAATTAAAAGAAAACTATTCAGAATAGGGCATAATAGAACAATGAGGCTAGAAAGTATACCCATAAGAATCATGTTATTGTTTCTTAAAACAAATGAAAAAAAAAGATTAACATTAGGTATTTTGCATATAAAAACAATTCTAAAGAACCTAATAGGATTAATCCAACTTCATCAATTAGTTCCATAAACTTAACATGATTAAAAATGTTGAGAGACATCAAGCAGGGGCACCCATTATGTACAACACTAACCAATTCGGGTTCAAGAGCAATTATACAACTTAGAACCTTGAATTTGAATTCATGGCATAATTGGGGCAAAATTAAACATCAATAACATAGCCAAGTAGAACCCATATCGCTCCACCAATAATTCACATCAAGATTACCCAAACTGAGAATTTAAAATTGAAAAGTGAACCTTAAAGTTGAAAAATAAACATGAAAAATGGGAAGAAGCTTACCTTATGATATGAATTCCTCGATAAAGTGCAGGGAGATTGAGTGAGTTTTGAAAAAGAGGGATTTTATTTGTGATGCAGTGAAGAACAATGAGAGAGGGTTTTATAATGACACGGGCACGTGTAAAACCACACGGGTGTGCGTTAGAACAACAGGGCATGTGTACAACAACACGAACATGTGTTGTATCCAAGAATTATGGAAATGACAATGGCTTAACCCACCGCCATGTCTTGTTCGTATGGGAGATACACGGGCGTGTACATTTGACACATGGTCGTGTGATAAGTACTGTATGTGCTGAAACTTTGTTTTTCCTATCAGAAGTAATTTTAAATTTACTACCTAAAAATAATTCCTAAATATCTGAAGTTTGGAAAAAAAAAACATAAATATACATATCTTGGTTGCCTCCCAGTTAGCGCTTGTTTTTCCTCCTTAGCTTAACGTAGCAAGTGTCTTCAAGAGTTGTCAAGAGGGATAATAACAGTCATGAGCTCATCTCCTGCTTTATATGGTTTTAATTGTTGATCATTAACCTTAAAAGTACCTTTCTCTGGGTGAGTTACTTCAATTGCTCCACCTGGCCACATCTGAGTAATTATGAATGGACCCGACCACTTTGATTGTAACTTGCCCGAAAACAATTGAAGTGGAGGGTTGAAGAGGAGCACATGTTTCCTAAACTTGAAGTTTTGTTGTAATATGTGTTGATCATTCCACATTTTTATCTATTCCTTGTAGATCTTTACATTCTCATATGCATTGAGATGCAACTCGTCTAGCTCATTGAACTGAAGGGCTTGATGTTTACCTACAGCTTTTAAATCGAAGTTTACAAATTTTAATGCCCAATATACTTTATGCTCTAACTCTACTGGTAAATGACATGGCTTCTCAAAACCAATCCTATATGGAGACATACCAATAGGGGTTTTAAATGTAGCCCACTAAGCCCATAAAACATCATTAAGTTTCAATGCTCAATCTTTTTAATGCGTGTAATAGTTTTCTCAAGGATCCTTTTTAATTCTCTATTCGAGATTTCCACTTGGCCACTAGTTTGAGGGTGATAGAGCATAGCTAATTTATGCTTCGCACCATATTTAGCTAGAAGCTTTTCCAATTTTGTGTTGCAAAAATGTGTACCCCTATCACTAATTAAAGCTCTTGGTGAACCAAACCCAGTGAAAATATTTTTCAAGAACTTGCAAACTATCCTAGCATCATTAGTAGGAGAAGCAGAAGCTTCGACCCATTTAGACACATAATCTACAGCAACTAGGATATACTTATTACCATAAGAACTGGGAAAGGGTCCCATGAAATCTATTTCCCACACATTAAAAATCTCACAAACAAGTATGTCGTTCAAAGGTAACTCATGTTTTCTAGAAAATTACCTGTTCTTTGGCATTCATCACATGACTGAACATATCTATGGACATCTTTAAACACATTAAGCTAATAGAAAATTGATTGGAGGACCTTTGCTACATTCCTTGTGGCTCCAAAACTTTAGCTTCCTTAGTGTGACATAATTTAAGGATCTCTTCAATGTCATGGTCAGGGATGCATCTCCTTATCACTTCATTTGCATATATCTTATACAAGAATGGATCCTCCCAAAGTAATTATTAATATCAAAAAAGAATTTCTTCTTTTGCTGGTAGGAAAAATCACTTGGGATAATATTAGTAATAAGGTAATTAGCAAAATCCGCATACTAAGGAGAGTTACTTACCTCAACCATGCATAGTTGCTCATTTGAAAAATTATCGTTGAATGCATCTTTATGAATTATTTTGTCTTCTAGATTCTCTAAATGAGAGAGATGGTCTGCTACCAAGTTTTCAACCCCCTTCTTGTTCTTGATCTCCAAATCAAATCTTGAAGAAGTAGGATTCATCTAATCAATCTCGGTTTTAGATCTTGTTTAGCTAGGAGATGTCTCAATGCTGAATGGTCTATAAAAAGAGTTACTTTATATAAAATAAGATAAGATCTAAAATTTATCAAAAGCAAAAGCAACAGCTAACAACTCTTTTTCAGTTGTTGTGTAATTCTGTTGGGTGTCCATTAGAGTCTTACTAGCATAGTAGATAGGTTGGAAGTATTTGTTGATTTGTTGTCCCAAAATAACCCCAATTGCATAATCACTCATGTCAAACATGATTTCAAATGGGAGGTCCCAATTTGGTGCCGCTATGATGGGCACACTGATCAATTTTTTCTTGAGAGTCTCGAATGCCTTCATACATTGCTCGGAGAAGTGGAAGGGCGCCTCTTTCTGCAGAAGGTTGGTTAATGGTTGTGCTAATTTGGAGAAGTCTTTTATGAACCTCTAGTAAAACCATGCATGGCCTAAAAACTCCTCACTGCTTTGACTGAAACTGGTGGTGGCAGTTTCTCAATTGCCTCTTTCTTAGCCTTGTCCACCTCAATCCCCTTGTGCGACACTGATCACCAAATTGGTCTCCTCACATCTCCTTAATACATGCTTAAGATTGCCCAAACATACATCAAATGAAGTACCAAAAACAAAAAAATCATCCATGAATACCTCAATAGTTTTCTCCACTTGCGGTGGCGATTCACCTCGGGTTGGCCGTTTTTGGCCGTTTTCGGTCGAATTCGGCCACACTTGCATCGGTCCCTGCGATAAAACAACCCTAGGGCCCTCGGTGGGCCAAAAAATCACGAAAAAATGAAACTTACCAGCGGCGGTGCTCTCGGGTGCGGCGGCTCCTCCGGCGTGAGTCACGTTTTGATGTTTGGCTCCGATCAACCTGTAGAGAAAAGAACGGTGATCACAATGGTATAAAATTTTCATCGAACGGAGGCCGGGAAGGGCCTCATCGGAGGCAAAAACAGAGGGGGGACGCGGCGGCACCGCTGGACTACGGCTGGGTTTTCCGGCCGTTTGGCCAGTGGTTTGGCTTCGGTTTGGCCATAGGCGGACTCAGCATCAAAAAAAGAGCCAGGAGGAGAAAATTTACCTTGATCGACGGTCGAAAACTTCCCCGGTGCGGCAGCGGGTGGCAGCGGCCGGCTCTTCCGGCGTCTGGTTCTTCTTCTCTGGCGAGGCACTGGCAGCTAGGGTTTTGTGGTCAAGTGTGGGTGGGGTTATTTATACCCTTTTCCTTTTGATCTCAACCGTCCATCAAGATTAGATCTGGGCCGTTCGATTGCGATTTAATTGGGATTAAATCTAGGCCGTCCATCGCGATGCAATCTGGGCCGTCCGTACGCGTGAATCTGGGCCATCCGTCCGCACATTTGATCTGGGCCGTCCGTGCGCGTGGGAACGGATCTTGGTCGTCCGATCGCGCGCACGCGGATCGCCCACGTGGCCCGTCCCGTGGTCAGCGTTTCCTTGCCACGCGACATGTCCTAGTTGGCCGGGAGTTTCTGACCGGGCCGCTAACGTGGCTGCTGACGTGGGTGTTGACATTGCACAACTTTTCTAAATTACGTTTTGACCCCTGATTTCCGATTTTCTTTTCAAAAATACCCCCAGAATCCAAATTTTCACCCCTTTTTCCTAAAATCAATTTCAATTAAATCCAAATAATATTTTTACCCAATTTTATCATTATTATTATTTTTATTTTCATTAAATTAAATTAAATTAAATCAAATTAAATTAATTAAAAATCTAAAAAATTCAAATACAAAAAAAGGAAAGTAGAAAAAAAAAATAATAATAAGAATAAAATTAAAACACTTGGGTGTTACAACAATAAACACCATAAAATTAACGTCTAATCCTCATTATCAATCTTGATATCTATATTACTTATATCCTTAATAATAAAATTAAGTTCATCAAGATGGTGTTTAATGAACATACCTTTAATCATCCTTAAATTGTAAAGCATTTTCTTCAAATAAGGCAATTCATCAGTGATTTTGCGAAGTATAACTCTTCTAATTTCTTCCATATAGCTAAAGCCTAAATTTCTCTAGCAATTTCTTGCAAAACATTATCAATTATACTCATAAAAATCACACGTAAGACTCTCTTACATATATGTCTTATCTGACTTTCTCAGATCCTCAGGGAATTTTTCTTCAATTGCCCTCCATAAATCTTGTAAAACTAGGGACGATTTCATTTTAATTTTCACATGCTGAAACTTGTAACAATATTAAACTTCTAAATCTCATACTTTGCGGATGTCATCTAAAATTTTTAAAGTGTGCACTAAAACAAATAAAGAGAAATACCACTGTTAGAAACAAATAATGACTCATAGAGAAACACCACTATGCAAAAGATTATTGCGTGTAACCACCAAAGTACTCCACATACTGCCACGTATGGGCGCACACACTGCCATGGTACCGCACGCATCGTTGAATGTGCCATCACTGGGACCACCACACACTGCCTCTAACTGATTGGAAATCACCACATAATTGTGGATGCTCTCATATTCGGCACATATCCCATGGAATAAATGCCTAAAAAAGATGTGAATTTGGCTTCACACAGTCGGTTAATGCCTTCATCTTCCACATGCAAAAAGACTACACCACTTTGTCGATCATACAAATTTAAATAGATCACCCTCTATGTGATCTCTTTTCAGCTTGCCGCGACTCTATCTTCATCAAGCACACTGTGCACCATTCACATTGCTTCCTCCATCGCGATCTCCTTCAGTTTCTACGGAGCTGCACAGATTGTTTTGTATAGATTGGGGCTGTTGCGCCAATCGTTTCACCAGGAACATACATTCTTCTGGCGTCACGCCACATCTGGTCACCATTCATAAATCTAGTTGTTGCTGGTAAAGATGTCACACCACCGTGCCTAGTTTTTCCTTCAGGTGGCAGTCGGGAATGAACTACCAAATCTATTTTATCTTGGCTTTCTCTTTTTTTCTCTCTCTCTCTATAACCGAGGCTCTAATACCACTTGTTTAAGAAATTAATTCCTAAATCGCACACGATCATAACAAAGTAAAAGTAAAAAAAAAAAAAACATAAGATTTAGCATGGTTCGACAGTGTGCCTACATCTGTAGATAAGACCGACAAGAAACTTTTACACTATGATCCAAAGAGAGTACATCCTTAGTAAGTTAGTAGACCAATATATAGAGACACTATGAGAGTTTACTCCCACATAACTCTTTAGGATATATATATATATAAAATAATCCCTAGGAAAATTGTAAAGTGTCCCCCTCTAATAGATACAAATCCTCAAGATAAATATGAAATATCTCTATGATCATATATGAAATTCCCATAATCAAGCTACATCAACAGGAAGTAACATGAATGAGCAAGGAACTAGTACCGTTACCAATTTGACTAGGAGATTGAACAGGAGTTGAAACCAGTTTCTAATCATTTATATCAAACCACTAAATAAATCTTTAGCATTGGTTAAAGAAAAGGCCTTCACTATTATGAGAAACTTACATACCCATAAATAATGAAGAATGGTAAAATCAATCATCAAGAACTCCACTAGAAAAAATCTTGTAAGAAGAGACTATAGTAAATCATGAGAAGAAGAAGATAGAATGATATCAACAACATGCAATAGAATTATAGTTACATGAAAATCATGCTTGTAGATAAATATAAAATGTTTGCTCTATTTAAGGTGAAATCTTGAGTAGAAAAAAAGGATATAAAACATTGAAAGCAAGCTCAGGGGGAATTGTTTAAGAGTATAATATTGAGTTCACAGACATGTAAAGGATAATTAGAGTTATCAAATATATGAGGCGCTTTATGAAAATGTCTTCTTTAAGAATGCCATGGAAGAATACAATCTTTACATCAATTTGGTGAATAGGCCAATGGTGGGAGATTGCAATTAATAAAATAATATAAATGATAGATGACTTGATATTCTAATAGAATTGTAAATTCTAGGGTATGACATTTATACGATGAAGGATTTTTGGAAAAGTTATTGATATTCTAACACAACTATAAATTCTTTATATACTTGTCATACGTCGTTAGTATCTTATGAATATCATTTTTTACACTTTCTATTTCAAAAAAAGAATAGATGACTTGATAGTAGAACTATATGCTTCATCATATCAATATCACGTCGTTGCCAAAACCTTTGAAAAACTAAACTAGCTTTACAACACTCTAGAGAGCTATCAACCTTCTTTTTAACCTTGTATACCCAATGACATCCAACAATCTTAGCTCCTAGTAATAGTGAAACCCGTTGCCAAGTGTTATTGCCAAGAACATCAAACTGATTGTCATGGCTTGCCTCTATTAAGAGAATTAATAGCTACATAGGATTTGCATTAATCAAGCAAATCAGAGGCAGTGATGGCAACAAGAAATGTATTCTTGAATTTCGGTCTAAGATATCTTATGTAACTTTGAGTGAGTAGGTATGAGGATTTATCATAAGAGGAAATGAATAAGGATTAAAAGTTGTAGAGATTGGTGGAGGTTGAGGGACAATTTTATATTACAAAAAGTTAGTGATAGATAGGTTTTGCTTGATGAGGTAGTGAAGTATTGTGTTTATAGTAGATAATTATATATTTAAGATGGTCTTAGGGAATAAAGAAGTCTTAGAAGTGATTAGTGAATCAAAGACATTATCTGATGGTGAGGGAAAAAGTGCAATTAAGTACATAGCATAATGAAAACTATTGTTTACAAAAAATCACATGTTAAAAAACAATAACCTTTTGAGTAGCAATATTGTTGCAAGACTACATAATATATTACAAAATATTCATGTGTATGTTAATGTAATCATTAGTTAATTTTTTATATATAAGAGGATAATTTTAGGCAACAAATTAATATGGTGATTTATGTTGTTACCATATATAGATCCCTCTTTTGTGTATATATATCCCTAACCAATTAGAATAAAAGATAAGAAATATTTTAACTATTTTTATGTTATTTTACATGGTACTAGAGCTAGGGTATGAGAGAGAGCCATATTAGATCATACCAGAAGATTAAACCATTCCTAACACTAGCAGTAGTTGACAGAGCCAATTCCAAACGAGCTTTAGCAACCAGACATGGAGAAGGTGAATAACGTGACTGACAAAGCCGACTCCATACGAGTTTTGGAGGCTAAACATGCAGAAACGTGAGTCGTGGTTGAGTCTACTAGTGAGTAGCACAACGGCCTAAAAAAAATACAGATCGGCAGAATGAGGTAGATCAGCATGAAACATAGTTACGCGATGATCTCCACATGCATGTCTAGAACCAGAGGTGTTATATGACTGGATCTGCGCATGAAACCAGAAAGCCAGAGACGAGGAAGTAGAGGCAACAACCAAATCGCACAAAAACCATATTCTAACAGGTTTTCGACGCGATTTTATTAGATATATTTTGGATTTAGGCATGTCGTGGCTCTATGGTGATTTTCAATCAAAGAGACAACACAAGGTTTTCTAGTGGTGGCACGTATGGCGAAGTGTGGTTTTCCAATAGTGGCACATGCAATGGCGTGTGATTTTTTGGTGGTGGTCGTGAGCTTTTGGTGATGGCATATGGGTCTAAGTACTCTGTCTACATCTTAATTTCTAGTGTTTTTTTTTATTATCTATATTTGGTTTCTATTTTCATGGGTGTTTTGGGAGACATTGTTTAGTTAAGGGAGCCCATTGATGATCGCTGATCGAAAATTATTGAACCTAAATTGAATGACATTAATTTTTTGGAATGGAGTAAGACTATTAAGGTTTATCTATTCAATATTAATAAAGATGATCACTTTGTTTAAGACCCTCCTACTGATGGAACTAAACAAGTATGACTAAGAGATGATGCATAATTGTTCCTTTAATTGAGCAAACAGGTGATGGTGAACCTCTAGCTCAAGAACAACTGTCATTTATTCGTGTTTATTTTAGAAGACCACATGCTAATGATAAATGTCTCGCACTAGTTTCTACATTATCTGATCCTGCCCCACATGACCTTGATCTTCCCATTAGTCTTTGCAAAGGTAAACACCAGTGCAGCCTCTCTAACTCTACTTATCTCATTGTTAATTATATTTCATATGATCATTTATCTTCTTTAGATGCCTCTTTACTTGCCTATATAGATTCAATTTCATACCTGAGATAGTTAAGGAGGCTCTGAACCACCATGTTTGAAACAGTGCAATGCTTGAGGAGATAAATAGAAAATCATATTTTAGGATTTGGTGGATTTACCCAAAGGTAAAATGGTTGTGGGATACAAATTGGTCTTTTTAGTTAAAGGGGATTTAGATGACTCTGTGGTAAGACTTAAAGCTAAAGTGGTAGGAAAAGACTATGCTTATACTTATGGGGTAGACTATTCTGATACATTCTCTCTAGTGACCAAACTTATATTTATATGATTATTCATCTCTATTACGGTATCTCGAAACTAGCCCTTACATCAACTAAAGTATTAAGAATACATTTCTTCATGGTGATCTCTTACAAAAAGTATATATGAAATAACCACTTGGGTTTGTTGTTCAGGGGGAGCATGGGAAGGTTTGTCATTTGAAGAAATCCTTATATAGTTTGAAGTAGAGTCCCAATATGTGGTTTGACAAGTGTAGTGAAATAGTTTTAGAAATTGGATTGAAGAAAAGCAAGTGTGATCACTTGATATTCTATAGATAATTAATAGCTAATATTATATTTATTATTATTTATGTTGATGATATTGTCGGTATGAGAGGTAATTATGTAGGACTATCTTCTCTCAAGTCATTCTTGCATATCAAGTTTCATACTAAAGACTTGAGTTAGTTAAAATATTTCTTAAGAATAAAAATAACAAGAAATAATAAAAGATTTTCTTATCTCAAAGGAAGTATGTACTTGATCTATTTGTAAAAACAAGAAATTTGGTAGTTAAGTCATGCAATACATTAATGGCACCAAATGTATGTCTTACAAAAGAAAATGGCGAACCCCTTAATGATCCGAAAAAGTATAAGTGCCTAGTTGGGAGATTGAACTACCTCACAGTGACTTGTCTAGATATTGCATATCATGTTAGTGTTATTAGGCAGTTTATGTGTACATATACAGTCAAACATTGGGAGGATTTGAAATAGATTTTGTATTACTTAAAAGATACTCCAAGATTTACCATATTGTTTAGCAATCATGGGCATACTCATATTGAATGCTTTGCAAATGCTAACTGAGTTGGATCTAAAATTTATAAACGACCCACTACAGACTATTGTGTTTTTGTTGGTGGGAACCTGGTATCATAGAGAAGTAAGTAGCAAACCATTGTGTCCATGCCTAGTGTAAAGTCAGAATATAGAGGTATAGTCCAGTTCACATGTGAAGTCTTATAAATATAATACATTTTAGTTGAAGTCGGTTTGAAGCCCATATCACCGGCAAAGCTCTAATGTGATAATCAGAGTGCCTTTCATATTGCCCCTAATATAGTATACCATGAAATAAACATACATATCAAAATTGATTATTACTTTATCCGTGAGAATATTTAAGAAAATTTGATCTCTACAAATTATATGAAGACATGGGAATAAGTAGGTGATATATTCACAAAGTCTTTAAATAAAACTCGGACCGAATATTTTCGTAATAAGGTAAACATGATTAATATATATACTTGAGCTTGAAGAGAAGTGTTATAAGACTACATAATCTATTATAAAATATGTTTGTATATATTAATGTAATCATTAGTTGTTTTTTCATATATATTAGCCTAATTATAGGCGATAAATTGATTTATGTTGTTGTCATATATAGATCCATCTTTAGTATAATTATATCCCTAACCCATTGAAATAAAAAGATAAGAAATATTTTACCTATTTTTTTTGTTATTTTACAAATATTAAAAAGTAAATCTTATAATTGTCCAAGTATCCAATAAAAACATATTTAATAGTCCGAGGACTAAACTTATCATTAGTATGAGAATGGTAAATTGGGATAACCAAACACCCACATATAATAATGAGTAGCTTTTTTTGGTAGAAAAGCTCAGATGAAGTAAAAGTCTGTTAATGACGTGGACAAACGTCTTCAAAGCGCTTTAACAGAAAAAAAAGGGTACTGAGGCTTGAAGAGGTAGTTTGTGAACTATATATATATATATGATGGTTTTGCTATTAAGTATAAGGACAAGATAATTTCATATAGCAAAAGTCTTAACTGTCTTGACAAATATATCACCACCATCACATTAAAATTGATTAATTTTGAACCCAAATTGAGTTAACAAAAAATCATAAAAATTGAGCAAAGTATCATAACCATGAGATATTTGTTAAATGAAAATATTCAGTGTAGAAAAAGATAAAAAAGTATCAACGACCAGAGAAGAAGAGAGTTGAAGGAGGTCCAAACATAAAAATGTGTATTGGGAAATGATTCATGAACATGAACTAATGATTAAGAAAAGAAAGCCTAGTGCCTTTTTCTGTCAAGCTAAACCCACAATGAAAAAAATTGACTTTAGATATCGGAGAAAGGTCAGAAGGCCCCATTTAATTACAGATATTACAAAAGAATTGCAATACCCTAAAAGACTATGGCAAAAATCAAGGACCGTCGAGGAGAATCAGTATGTGTCCAGGACAGCATGGACACCTGCCTGAACAGTGAATTACATTCTCTGGCAGTGTGGTTGTAGCCCAAACAGAACTGACGCCGAAGAGATTTAGTTTTTTTTTTTTTTTTTTTTTTTTTTAATGATAAACTTGTGCTCTGGTAGTGTGAAAAAGTATTCTTGGGTGGTTCTTATTGATTAGCAATTTATAGCTTACAAGGGATTAGGTTGTAGAAAACTAATGGTACAAAAATACCACGGTAGAAGTATACATGGACTATATAGCATTCTAATAACAGATCAAATAATAAGAACACACACACACACACAGTTATATAACCAGAGTTGCAAATATCAAAATTTTCACATGGCTATGCTCGTACTTTTGTCATTTACCATGATGAATACCTATTCCACTTAAATAACTCCAAACTTCCCATTCCTCAGATGATTTCTGCAATATGCTACTTGTGATGTTCCTATCATTTATTGTGTTGCATAATCTGCAGGTCTGAGTCGCAGTTTATTCAGAAAATTGTTGAACAGGTTCAGAGAAAACTGAATCGAGTTGTATTGAATGTTCCCTCCTACATAGTTGGAACAGATCATATTGTAAATAAAATTAATTCATGGCTACGAGATGGAGCAAATGATGTTGCCTTGGCTGGTATCACAGGAATTGGGGGAATTGGGAAGACAACCATTGCCACAATTATTTATAACCAAAACTTCGGCAGGTTCCAAGCTAGTAGTTTTCTTGCTAATATCAGAGAAAATTCAGCAGAACCTGAAGGTTTGATTCACTTACAAAGCCAATTTCTTTCAGATTTGCTGAAGGGTCAAAAGATCTATGTACCCAATGTCTATGAAGGACTCTCCAAGATTAAGGATGTTCTATGTTGTAGAAAAGTTCTTGTTGTTCTTGATGATATAGATGACAAGGACCAAGTAAATGCGATAATAGGAATGAGTGAATGGTGTTATCCAGGAAGTAAAATCATCATAACAACTAGATATGAACATCTGCTACAGTTTGATGAGATATATAAGGAATTCAGGGTTGGAGAATTGCAGGATAATGAAGCACTTCAGCTCCTCAGTTGGCATGCCTTTGGGCAGGACAATCCCATTGAATCTTACAATGAGTGCTCAAGAAATATCATGAAGCACTGCCATGGACTTCCATTAGCTCTTAAAGTTTTGGGTTCTTCTCTCAGAGGCAAGAGAATGGATGTGTGGAAAAGTCAGTTGCGTAAATTAGAAGTAGTTCCCAATGACAAAATTCAGAAAGTTCTTAGAATCAGCTATGACTCGCTCCAAGATGATCTTGATAAAAATTTATTTCTTGATATTGCTTGTTTCTTTGTTGGAAAAAACAAAGATTACGTGGCTACAATCCTGGAGAACTGTGGGTTTATAACAACTGTTGGAATTGAAAATCTGATTGATAGGAATCTCTTATCAGTTGATGCGTCCAACAAACTAAGGATGCATCAGTTGATTAAAGAAATGGGTAAGGAAATTGTCCGCGAAGAATCTCCTAAGAATCCTGGAAAACGTAGCAGACTATGGCATGATGAGGATGCATTTAATGTATTAAAAGAGAAAATGGTAAGTAGTGTTTATAGACTTACAAGCTTATGTTTATCCACGCTTCTCAGTTAATGATGTCAGTTTGCAACTAATTCACTTTTACTATGGGTGTCTGTTGTAATTAGGGCACAGAAAATATAGAGAGCCTGACCCTTGACCTACATAGGTTAAAGGAAATCAACCATGGAAAGACGGTTACAACTGTAAACTGCAAAAAGAGATATCGTGATGAAGATTCTACATTAGTTCAAGATATGAATTCTACAAAACGGTGTTGTTTTAGCCTTTTCACCTGGAAACCAATGAATAAAACGACAAGAAGCTCATTTCCTGCATTGCATGAGCTAGACTTGGAAACCGATGCATTCAGAAATATGAATAGATTAAAACTTCTCCAGCTTAACTATGTGAAGTTTATTGGAGGTTATGAAAAATTTCCTAAAGGTTTAGTATGGCTGTGCTGGCATGGTTTTCCATTGGAATCCTTACCTGAAGAGTTTTATTTGAAGAAGCTAGCAGTTCTTGACATCCGCAATGGTAAGCTCAATCGTGACTGGAAAAGGGGCAAGGTATGATGGCAATCACTCTTCCTCCTTTTCTCTATCTTTTTCTTGTGTAAAAACTAATTATCATTTTTGTATAGCCTCTAGAAAAGTTGAAAATCCTCAATCTCAGTCATTGCCAGAAGCTTGTCCGGAGCCCTGATCTTGAAGGACTCCCCAATCTTGAGAAATTGAAATTGAAGTACTGCACAAATTTGATTGAGATTGATGACTCAATTAAATACCTGAAAGGACTTCTATTCTTAAACCTTAAAGGCTGCAAAAATCTCCAGAAACTTTCAAGTAAAATTGGCATGTTGACATCTCTTGAAGTAGTCATTCTGAATGGTTGTTCAAGACTTGAAAAGTTGCCTTCAAATTTAGACAAAATGGAATCACTGAAAGTACTTCTTGCAGATGGAACTGCCATAAATCGCTCAATATATTCCTCTCAATCATGGCTTTCAACTATCAAGCCCTCTTGGCTATTTCCAAAAAGAATTCCACGATCTCCTAGTTTTCCATGGGTCTCTTTGCCACGTTCTCTTGTAAGGTTGAGTCTTGCAAACTGCAATTTATCAGATGATGCTATTCCTAATGATCTTAGTTGCCTATCTTGCTTGCAAGACTTAAATCTTGCAGGAAACCCAATCCGCAGGCTTCCAGAAAGTATCAGCAACATCAATACCCTTGTTTCTCTTTATTTAAAAAGGTGTACAAAGCTCCAATTTCTTCCAGAACTTCCATTGAGTCTGAAAATGTTGGATGTAAGCTGGTGCACATCCTTGAAAAGGATTGTTAATCTACCAAAAAGTTCCATGGATAGCAGAATTGATTTGTTTGGTTGTACAAAACTAATTGAGATTCAAGACTCGTTCAAGTTAGAGCCAGTGACAGAGACAGACATCGATTTGATCATGAAATTGGCCTTGTTCAATCCAGAAACCATCCACAGCATTGAAGTTGATATGTACAGTATTCTTACACTTAAAACAAGAAAAGCTCCAGTCCAGGTTTCCTATCACATCTTTAAGTTCATAATACCTTCTTCTTGTTATCATATTTTATTTTTTTAGAAATTTTTGTCATTCCATCTTGGAACAGGTATTGCACGAACATGGTATATCTAGCATTTTCCTGGAAGGGAAGGAAGTTCCTAGTTGGTACAACCATCTTAATACGGGATCTTCTGTTTCCTTTGATCTATGTCCGCTTATTGGTCAAAAGTTCAGTGGCTTAAACATTTGCATTGTATATGGACGCAAGAATACACTAGATCGTCAATTTCCCAATTATTGGGAACTCAGGGTTGAAACTAAAAGTGCTAAGTGGTGCTATGGCCCAAGCTCTTGTGGAATTCCTAGACTGAATGAGAATATGTTATGGTTAAGCCATTGGAAGTTCGGGGACAAGTTGAAAGCTGGGGATCAAGTAACTGTTTCAGTAGAAATGAGTCCATTTGAGGCAACCAAGTGTGGCATCCATCTCCTATATGAATCAGATAATAAGGGCACTGAAAAGATGGCACAAAACACCTGCTATTGGCACCGGGCTCTTAATTTCAAGCACAGAGGTTTATGTAACATGAAAGAAAAGTGGGAGGCAGGGTTAGGGGAGGAGTCATACATTTACTACAGCGGTAAGTACGCAAGTTCATCAATTCATCCATCCCTGTGCATTGTATTATGCTTTGAGGAATTATTATTTGGTTAGGCAACCTCTTGCACTCTATGTTTTAGATCTCATTAAGAAAAGCTGCATCAATTAATTTAGTATTAGATTTTTTTAATGAAGTTTTCACAAGTCACAAAACTTAAGGTTTTAGATTTTGACAAGTAGTGGTTTTTTGACAATGTTTTAGAGATCTGTTGATCTGATACCATGAGAGAAGAAGGTCAAAAGCACTGAATCAAGAAGTTTGAGTCCTTCAGTTCCTTTCTTGATCTGCTTCTGATTCTGTCTTACACTTTGCCCTTTTCAGGTATCCATGTTGCGCTGTTTGTAGCATGTTTGACAGGGGGTTACAAGGCAATAGGTATATAATAGAATGGAAATTTTTATGTGACGCCACAGCAATTAAACCGTGGAGTTTGCAAGGCAATGGAGGTGATTGTTTTACGGCTTTAAGTTTAATGGAGCATAGTAATTATAATTATATGTCAAAAATAGACATGACTGCCCATGTCTAAAAATTTACATATTTTTTAATTAAAAACTGATTTTAAACAAATAAAATACTGTAACACTTGAAGAAGTAAAACGTTATCACTTGTTTTTTTTTTTTTTTTTATTACGTTAATTATAATAAAAGTTTGATTAAATCAATATAATGAGCGTCAACATTAGTTTAGTTATAATTTATTTTTGTACATTATTAAGTATAATTTCCTTTTATTATTTATTTACAAATAATTTTTAAGTATATTATTAAATTGTTTAATGATATAGTAGTGGTCAACATATAACTATTAATTGAGTAAAATCAAATACATAAATTATTAATATATTGATTAGATTATAAATGTCAAATGAATTAAGTCTTAATGAGATTATTATATACATAAGTGAAATTAATATTCTATAATAATTAGGTTTCCTTAAATTATAGTATTCATAACAGAACAAAAATTTAATTTAATCTTTTTTTTTAAAAAAAAAAAAAATTGCTTAATGATAATAAAACCATTATTAATTTGTCAAACTCATTTTCTCTTGAGTTAGACTTTTACTCCCACTTGAGTATTATGAACATGTTAATCAAATATATCCCACACTCTAGTCAATCATGTGATTCTCTTTTATTATTAACTTATTTACCTAGTCAATAATGCAAGTTAAATATCTACCCTAAATGTTATATTAATTGTAAAAGAATGCAATGATGAAATAACATAGATTTCTTGCTGAAATTTAATTTAATTAATGTGAAATGAGTTTCTTTTAAAATCATGTAGTAACTTCTTTATATTATCTAAATGTCTTACAAACAATTTTGTTTTTTAAAAAAATTCAATATCAACATATATTTTTATGTAATTTTTAACATAGAGCATGTAAAAAGAATAAAATATTACAAAAATATAACTGATTTTAAAATATTATAAACTACATGTAAAAGCTCCAAACCTTAAAAGGAAATGAATTTATAATTATAATGCAAAAACGAATAATAGAGTTAGGGTTTACATTTTATACACAATAATTTAGAATGTCCAATATGGATACGAGAATGTCCATTCTAAAAGTCAAACGATAATTAAAAAAAAATGAATAAATAAGCATTTTAGGACAACCTTCACTAACACTTAAAGGGACTGCGGATGGTGAACTACTCACAATCATTTTACTGATTGGGATCAAGATATTGGTTTTCTTGATTTAAAATAGTTAATAAAAGGGTATGCTACAGTAACCTAGTAAGAATATCACACTAATCATGTAATACCCGAGCTCGAAATTTAGTTCGGGATTAATTTTAACATTAAAAAATATATAAAAATTAATTTTTGAAATTAAAAAATTTCAATTTAATGTGAAATTATGAAAAAAATAGGCTGATGATGAAATTGAAAATAATTTTGGGAAAAATATGTGAAAATTTAGATTCGGATGATATTTTTAAAAGAAAAATCAGAAATTAGGAGTCAAAACGTAATTAAAAAAATTTTACCACGTAAGACTACCCAATCAGCAGTTTCGACGAATCGGAGCGCTCTGCGTGGTAAGGCACGTTGACTCGGTGCTATGCAGGAGGCCACGCTGGCAATCCACATTCCCTGCGATCGGACGACCTAGAAGCATTCCCGCGCGCATGGACAGTCCGGATCCGTTCTCTCCTCAGACACGATCGGACGGTCGCGATCAAATATAATAAATGGTCCATATTCGTTCTCTCTTTAAATGCGATCAGACAGTTGATATCAAATCGCGATGAACGGTCCAGATTGATTTCTTCTTTAAATGCAATCGAATGGTCGAGATCAAACGTGATGAACAATCTAAATTAATGTGAGACGGGTATAAATATTTCGTATTACACTGAACCCAAAACCTACTCATCAGCCTCCTGCAGGAGAAGAAGAACCAGTCACCGGAGAAGAGAGACGACCATCGACCGGCCCCGCATCGGAGCCACATTCGACTGTAAAAAAAAGTAAAAATTCTCCTATTAGCTCGGAATTTGATTATGAGCACCCCCATGGACAAATCGGAGCAAAAAGAATGGCGGGTGAGCTAAAAATCGCAGTCAAAACTCAACGGAGCCATCGCAGACAAAACTCGCAATCGCCTCCGATGAGCCCCATCCTGTTTCTTGTTTCGTACAATTTTTTTACCGTTGTGTTTACCATTCTATTTTCTACAAGCTGACTAAAGAAAAACTCCCAGCCGCGAAGGTGTGCTGGTAGAGCCACTGCACTTAGAAAATCCCACCGTTGGTAGGTTTTTGTTTTCTGATTTTCTTCAGCCAACTGAGGCCCCTTAATGTGTTTTCTTGCAAGGATGGGTATAAAACCGACCGAAATCGGCCAAAACTGGCCAAAAACAGCTAGACCGAGGAAAACCATCACTGTAGGCAGCGGTGCTGTCGTTGAGCAGTGTCGCTGTGCCAGAACTCTAAAACTGGCAGAGAAAGTATTTTTAACAACAATTTTGGGTTTTTGAGATATTTTTAGGTATGTGAAGCGTGTTTTAATCTCCGTAGGAAAATTCAGAAACTTCGGGAACCTCTAATAGGCGCACCAGAAAATTCAGTATTTCGAATATCGATTCGGGTAAGAATCTTTCACCTTATTTTCTATTATAGAATTGAAGCTTAATAATCGATAATATAGTATTTGTATAATTTAGAGAACTTTAAGAATAATTACAAGTTACTAATTGAGACAGAACCAGTTAGTTATTTATTTATTTGTCCTGTGTAACTGATTGTTTACTTTTACAGCTTCAAATACATGAGAAATACTGGAATGGTTAAATGATTCAGTTGTGCTTCCTTGATGTATATTTATTGATTATCTTACATGATTTACGGTTAATTTATGATACTAAAAATTAATATGCAAACAAAAAATTGCTTGGTCATGTGAATTAATTCATGGTAGTCTTGCTAGATATCTTGAGAGATGGTAGATGGACCGGGTACATGGAGAACCCTACCATGAACGTTGCCTCATATCGGATGAGGTATCAAGGAATAATATTTTTGGCGTTCATACCAGACGGGGTATGGGAACAACCCGATTCATCCTTATACTAGACGGAGTATGGGGACGGCCGGTTAGTTGACAATGTTGGGTATTGGTTCACGCGTAGTGGGACATCCCTATAGATCTTCAAGGATACCAGTAGGCAACTAAAAAGGGAAAGTTATTGTTCTTGCTCACTTGAATAAGATATTAGAATATTATGTAAGTTATTGTCTCTATAGGTCGATTTTGAAAATATTACAACGGTAAATATATGCAATAAATTGTTTTCCTTATGATAAATGAATTTACTTAAATCAAGAGCTCTATTAGTTATTTTTATGATTTTTACCAAGCTTCAGTTTATGTATTGGTGAATAGTGTGATATTCTTATTAGGCTAATGTAGCTCACATTTTCATTAATTGTTTCAGATCAAGAGAACCAAAATCTAGATCCCGATCAACAAGAGGGTTGTGAATAGTTCACCACCCGAATTCCCTTCAAAAGCTAGTGAAGGTTGTCCTAGAACGCTCCATATATTTCCTTTTATTTATTTCTTTAATTTTTGTTTGTTCTTTTAGAATGAACATTTTCATAGTCCTATTGGGCATTCTAAATTATTGTGTAAGAAATGTAAACCCTAAACTCTATTATTTTACTTCTGCATTTAATTTATGACTTTATTTCCTTTTAAGTTCCGAACCTTTACAAATCACAGATGCGAAAAACTAAAAATTGGTAAAAATCATAAAAAAAACTAATGGAGCCCTTACTTTAATTAAATACATTTAACATAAAGTGTTACAAGTTTTTCAAAAACAACGTATGAAGACCCATATCCATACCACTAAATATTTTCACGCATAAGAGAATAAGAGACGACAATTTTCTTTTCTTTTACTTGTTTACTGGTACTCTTGGGGGTCCATAGCGATGTCCTATTACTTGTGAATCCAATATCTAATTTTAACAATTAACCAGCCATCCCCATACTTCGTTCGATAATGAGCGCCAAACATTCAATCGCCTCGATACCCCGTTCGATATTAGGGTGAATTATATCTTCGAAACATTTCTCGTATTAAACTTTTCAATACGGCTAAGGTGACATTCACTGTAGGGTTTCCTATCTACCGGGCTCGTTCGCCCTTTTCCTGGGTACCCAGTAAGTCTTTCACAGAAAGATTTTCATAAAGCAAAATAACCAACAAACGCATACCAATATCTCATATTATATTTACAGATCAATTAGACTACATTTATGTAGATAATGTAGCTTATCATACCAGGGGATCAAGAAACCAGATAACCGATAAGACCATTGAAACTATAAATTAAGAACATGAACAATACGATAACAAGCAAGTAGGATAGTACAGAAAAATAAACAAAAAATCAGTACAATTGTGAACTAACCAGTTTTGACTCTACTAGTGACTTGTAATTGTTTTTAAAATTTTCTAATTTTTCACAAAATACAAAATTATACATCGTTAAGCCTCAATTTATGATAACAAAGAATAGAGTGAGGCATCCTTACCCAAATCAGTGTTCTGAGACGTCGCACTGTCTACCACGCCTCCTAACGGGTACCGAATTTCCTAAATTTTTCTTGTAAAATTTAAAACACTCATTACGTACCTAAAAATACTCCAAAAATCTAAAATCAATGTCCAAAACTCTTTCCGATAAATTTGGGGTTCCGACATGATGGCCACGGCCTAGCTAGTTTTGGCCGGGTTTGGCTAGTTTTATACCTATCCCTATGGAAAAAGACGTTAGGGGACCTTGGTTAGTCGAAAAATCACAGAAAAGCCGAACCTACCGGCGTAGGGGTCTCTAGGTGCGACGGCTCTATCGGTCTTCCTTCGTGACTGGGGTTCCTTCTTCAGCTAACTTGCACAAAAAAGGACGGTGAACACAATGATCAAAAAATTGCGTAAAACAAGAAGCGAAAAGGGACTCATCGAAGAGATTTTTGGGTTTTGGATATGGTAACTTCGTCGGACTTTGCTCATGGTTTTCGCTCACCCGCAATCCTCTTGCTCTAATTTGGCCACGAGGATGCTCAAAATCAAATTCTGAGTGGGTATGGAGAAAATTTTACCTTTTTTGGTGGTCGGCAGTAGCTCCGGTGCGGCGGTGGTTGACAGTCGGCCTCCTTCTCCAGTGCCTGGTTCTTCTCCGATGGAGGCTGGCGACTAGGGTTTAAGTTCCCCTACGATGTGAGGTATTTATACCTATCCTGCATTGATCTGGACCGTTCACGCGATTGATCTCGTCTGTTCGATCGCATATAAGGAGAAAACGAATCTAGACCATTCATCGCGATTGATCTCGTCTGTCCGATTGTGCCTAAGGAGGGAACGAATCTAAGTCATTCACGCGCGCAGGATTGAACCTGGACCGTCGGATCGCTGGGCACGCGGATCGCCCGCGTGATGCCGACGTCAGCGTGTTTTGACATGCGGCGTGCTCTGATTCATCGGGGCTGTTGATTGAGTCATCCTATGTGATCGAATTTTCTCTTTTGTATTTTGACCCCCTATTTCAAATTTTTCTTTGAAAAACACCTACCGAACTCAAATTTTTACATTTTTTTAAAAAAATTATTTTTAATCTCGTTCCTAATTTATTTTTTCTCAAAATTTTAATTAAATAAAAAAACAAAATAAAAAATTATTTTAATAAAATCTTTTAATAAGAAAAAATTATCTTGGGCTGCTTTTCGGATTCGGATATTACAACTCTCCCCCCTAAAAAAATTTTGTCCCTCAAATTGGTCAATTTCTTACTCAGTCGAATAGTTGGGGGTATTGGGTCCTGAAGCTTGATTCCAGTTCCCAAATGGCCTCTTCCTATGTATGGTTTTGCCATAGGACCTTGACGAATGTAATTTCTCGGTTGTGAAGCACTCTACTTTTTCAGTCTACAATGTCTAGCGGTACCTCCTCATATGATAGATCCTCGTAAAGTGAAAGGGGCTCATGGGACAAGATGTGTGAGGGGTCCGGGTTATACTTGCGTAGCATGGATATGTAAAATACATTATGAACCCTGTATAGCTCTGGAGGTAGTGCCAGTCTGTAGGCGATCGTACCAATCTTGTTTAAGATCTCAAATGACTCGATGAACTGGGTTTTTAATTTTTTCCTCTTACAAAACCTATTGATCTCCTTGAAAGGAGTGATCTTAAGAAATACTCGATCACCATTTTCAAATTTTAAATCCCTCCTTCAGGTGTCTGCCTAACTCTTCTGCATGCTCTGAGCTGTCTGGATGTTCTTTCTGATCTTAACTATCTTGGCTATAGTCTCCTTTACAAGATTTGAGATGAATAATTTTCTGTCACCCACCTCTTCCCAACAGATCAGCGACTTGCAGGGATGACCATACAATGCCTCGTAAGGGACTATGCTGATACTTGCCTGGTAGCTATTATTGTAGGCAAACTCTATTAAAGATAGATGATCATTCTAATGGCTCCCGAAATCTATAATGCAAGCTCAAAGCATATCCTTCAGTGTGTGAATCATCTTCTCTGGTTGTCCATCGGTTTGAAGGTGAAATGCGGTACTAAGGGATAATTTCGTTCCCATGGCTTGCTGAAAACTAAACTAAAATCGAGAAGTGAACTTGGAGTCTCTATCGGATATCACTGTCATTGAAACTCCATGTAACCTAACTATCTCCTAGACATACATTCTTACTATCTTGTTTAATGGGTCGATCATCTTAATAGCCAAGAAATGAGAAGACTTGGTGAGCCAGTCGACAATTACCTAAATAGCATCATGTCCTGAGCGTGCCTTGGGCAATCCTATCATGAAATCTATTATGATATGTTCCCACTTCCACTCCAAGATCGGTAATGGCTGAAATAGCCTGTGTGAATGTTGATGTTCTGTCTTAACCTGTTGACATACTAGATACTTGGAAATAAATTCGGCTAACTCTCTTTTCATCCCGCTCTATCAAAACTGAAGTCCAATACTTTGATACATTTTAGTACTTCCGAGATGCATGGCGAACTTTAAGCTATGATCCTCTGTCATGATATCCCTTTTTAGTTCACTATCACTTGAAACACACACCTTGTCCTAAAATCTGAACAACCCATCAGCAAAGACTCATAATTATGAATTCACTCCCTGTTCTGCATCCTTCCTAAGAGCTACTAAGGTGGAATCGATGGATTGAGCTTCCTTTATTCTTTAGATCAATTCAGGTTGAACAGTCAGGTGGACTAAACATGTAACTCTCTTCAAGTCCTGGAATCGTATGTGTTGTGTGGCCCCTATCACCCTGCATTTAGAAACTTTTAGGTGAGCTAACATACTTATACTTTTTCTACTGAGCGCGTCGGCTACCACGTTGCCCTTGTCCGGGTGATACAAAATATTGCAATCGTAGTACTTGAGGAGCTCTATCTAACTTCTCTGACACATGTTAAGATCTTTATGAGTGAATATGTGTTTTAAGCTCTTACTGTTGGTTTAAATCTCAAAAATCTTCCCATATAATTAGTGGCACCAGATCTCTAAAGCGTGGATAATAGCAGCAAATTCTAAGTCATTAGTGGGGTAGTTTTTCTCATGACTCTTCAACTACTTGGACCCATAAACTATGTATGACCTTCCATGCTACATCAGAACATAATCAAACCCCAGGTAGGAGGTATCACTATAAATTGTATATTCATCTATCCTACTCAGTAAAGCTAACACGGGTGTACTAGCCAACTGCTTATTGAGTCTGTAAAGCTTCTTTCACAGTCCTCCTTCCACTCAAACTTAATGTTCTTTTTTGTGAGCTAGGTCAAAGGAGTAGGTAGGCTAGAAAATCCTTCCACAAATCTGCAGTAATAACATACCATTCACAGAAAACTACGAATCTCCTTGACTGAGGTTAATTTCTCCCAACGAAGTACTGTCTCAACTTTTTTAGGGTTCACTGATACTTTATCCCTTGATATGATGTGCCCTAAAAAGGTAGTCTACTCAAGCTAGAACTATACTTGCTCAATTTTACATATAACGTTTTCTCCCTAAGAACCTGCAAAACTTGAGTCAAGTGGTGAGCGTGTTCCTCTCTATTTTTTGAATAGATCAGGATATCATCGATAAATACAATAACAAACTGATCTAAAAATTGTCTAAAAACCTTATTCATTGAATCCATAAAAATGGCTGGTGTGTTGATTAGTCCAAATGGCAAGACCAGGAACTCATAGTGTCCGTACCTGGTTCTAAAGATTATTTTGGGAATGTCTTCTACCCTGATCTTTACTTGATGATAACCCGAATGCAAGTCTATTTTGGAGAAGACCTAGGCACCTTACAACTTGTCAAAAAGGTCATCAATCCTGGGGAGGGGTTACTTGTTCTTGATCGTGATCCTGTTCAATCCTCTGTAGTCAATACATAATCTTAATGTCTCATCCATTTTTCTTGCAAATGTGACTCCAGCACCCCAAAGGGACATATTATGTTGAATGAACTCACTATCCTACAATTCATTTATCTACTTTCTCAACTCTTCTATCTTAACATGACTTATGCGGTAAGGGGCAACCGAGATAGGCTGGGTGTCAGGCTGAAGATCTATGGTGAACTCAACTTCTTTGTCCACTAGCAGTTCGGGTAGTTCATCAGAAAATACATTCGGGAAGTCTCAGACTACCAGGATCTCTTGAATGCAAATTTTTTTCTTAGGTTTGCCTAATATAGAGAAAACAACCAAGTTAAAATACTTTGTAATAAGGAAATTGCCATGAGGGAATAATATTTAAAATTTTTATTAACATATAAAAGACTCTTCATTAGGAGGGTTGAATACAAGTTTTTTATGAAAACAATCTACGGTAGTGTGATACACCGTTAACTAGTTCATTTATAGAATTACATCAAAATCTCCTATGGTTAAATCTCTATTAAGTCCACACTCAATTTTCTATCTGCTATATCTATAATACAGACTTTGTATATAACCTCCCCTAGTAGTGTCCTACTCCCAAGAGTAGACACAAACAATACCTAATCAAGTCTTTCAGGTAATACATTCAAGTTTAGTGTAAAAGCATGTGAGACAAATGAATGTGAAGCACCAGTATCAATCAAAATATGTACAAGGTGATTACAGATAGTGTACATACCCTCTATCAGATTTCAGAATTTCGAGTATCTGCTGATGGGTTGCTCAGATTTCAAGACATGGTGTGTGTTTTAGGTGATAGTGAACTAAAAAGGGACATCATGACAGAGGCTCATATCTCAAAGTTCGTCATGCATCCCGGAAGTACTAAAATGTATCAAAGTATGCGACTCCAGTTTTGGTGGAGCGGGATGAAAAAAGAGATAGCCAACTTTATTTCCAAGTGTTTCGTATGTCAATAGGTTAAAGCAGAGCATTAACGACCATGCGGGCTACCTCAGTCATTATCGATCCTAGAGTGGAAGTGGGAACATATCACAATGGATTTCATGACAGAGTTATCTAAGGCACGCTCAAAACATGATGCCATTTGGGTAATTGTTGACCGGCTCACCAAGTCTTCTCACTTATTGACTATTAAGATGACCGACTCCTTGGATAAACTAGAAAGAATGTATATCCGAGAGATAGTCAGAATGTGGAGTTCTGGTGACAGTGGTATTCAACAGAGACCCCATATTAACTTCTTAGTTTTGGTCTGATTTTCAGCAAGCTATGAAAACGAAACTGCCTTTTAGTACAGCATTCTACCCTCAAACCGATGGACAATCAGAGAGGATGATTCGCACATTAGAGGATATGTTCCTAGCTTGTGTTCTAGACTTCGAGGGCCATTGGGAAGATCATCTACCTTTGATAGAATTCGCAGCTACCATGCAAGTATCGACATGGCCCCGTACGAGGGATTGTATGGCCACCATTGCAACTCATCGATCTATTAGGAAGAAGTAGGTGATAGAAAATTATTCAGCTTAGATCTTGTGGAGGAGACTACAGTCAAGGTAGTTAAAATCATAAAGAACATCCAGACAACTCAGAGCAGACAAAAGAGCTATGCAAACACCCGGATGAGAGATTTGAAATTTAAAAAATGTGATCGAGTGTTTCTTAAGGTCACCAATTTCAAGGGGATCAGTAGGTTTGGTAAGAAAGAGAAATTAAAACCCCAGTTCATCGGGCCATTTGAGATCCTAAACCGGATTAGTACGATCGCCTACAGACTGACACTACCTCTAGAGCTATCCAAGATTCATAATGTGTTCCACGTATCCATGTTATGCAAGTACAACCCGAACTACTCATATATCATGTCCCACAAGCCCCTTTCACTCCAGGAGGATCGCCCCAGTACCCCTAGATTTGTTTCGTTCAAAAAAAGACGGTGAACATAATGATCGAAAAATAGTGTGACGAGTGTTTTGGTGAAGACAATACACTTATTTTTTTATCATTGTGTTCATCGTCCTTTTTTGTGCAGGGTAACCGAAGAAGGAACCCCAGCTCCGAAGGAGGACCGGCATAGTTGCTGCACTCGAAGACTCCCGCGCTGGTAGGTTCAATTTTTTCTGTGATTTTTTGGCCAAGTGAAGCTCCCTAATGTATTTTTTCACAGGAATACATGTAAAACCAATAAAAATTGGCCAAAACCGACCAAACCAAGGTAAATCACCGTCGTGGGCACTGGAGCCAATGTTGGAGCACAGCGGTGCCACCATGTTGGAACCCCAAAATTGGTCAGAAAGAGTTTTAGACACCGATTTTGAATTTCTGAGATATTTTTAGGTACGTGATGAGTGTTTTAGATTCCGCATGAAAATTTAAGAAATTCGGTACCCATTAAGAGGCGTGGTAGATAGTGTAACGTCTCGAAGCACCAATCCAGGTGAGGATCCCTCACCCTATTCTCCGTTACGGTAAACTGAAGCTTAAACGATGTATAATTTTGTGTTTTATAAAAATTTAAAAAATCCTAAAAATAATTACAAGTCACTAATGGAGGTAAAACCAGTTAATTTATAATTATCTTAATTTCTTATTTATTTTCTTGTACTATCCTACTTGCTTGTTATCGTATTGTACATGTTCTTAATTTATAGTTTCAATGGTCTTATCGGTTATCTAGTTTATTCAGTTATCTGGTTACTCGATTCCTTATTATGATAAGCTACATCGTCTGCATAAATGTAGTTTAATTGATCTATAGATATAATATGAGATATTGATATGCATTTGTTGGTTATTTGCTTGATGAGAGTCTTTATGTGAAAGACTTACTGGGTACCTAGAAAAAGGGTGGACGAGCCCGATACATAGGGAACCCTACTGTGAAAGTCACCTCAGTCGGACGAGGCTAAAAAGTTCCATATAGAAAAAGTTGGGAGATATGGTTCATCCTCATACTAGATGGGGTATCGATGCGATGGAATGTTTGGCGCCTATTACCGAACGGGGTATGGGTACGGTTGGTTAGTTGTTAAAATTAGATATTGGGTTTACGAATAGAGAGACATCCCTATGGATCCTCACGGGTACCAGTAAGCAAGTAACAAAAAAAAAGAAAAATTGTCATCTGTTGTTCTCTTATGCATGAAAATGTCTAGTAGTATGGATATGGGTCTTCATAGGTTATTTTTGAAAAACTCGTAACGGTATGTATTAAACAAACGTCTTTATGTTAAATGTATTTAATTAAAGTAAGAGCTCTACTAGTTGGTTTTTTTATTTTTATCAATCTTCAGTTTTCCGTGTCTATGATTAGTGTGATATTCTTACTGGACTAGTGTAGCTCACCCTTTCTTTAATTATTTCAGATTAAGAAGACCAAGATCCAAATTCTGATCAGTAAGAGGGTTGTGAGTAGTTCACCACTCGAACTCCCTTCAAGTGCTGGTGAAGGTTATTTTAAGATGCTTATTTATTGATTTTTTTTAAATTACCGTTTGACTTTTAGAAGAGACATTCCAGTAACCCTATTGAGCATTCTAAATTATTGTGTAATGAATGTAAACTCTAACTCTATTATTCGCTTTTGTAAATAAATTATAAATTCATTTTCTTTAAGGTTCTGGTCCTTTACATTAGGTCTTGTGATAGTTAAATATAATAAGCTCCCAACAAGTTGTCGAAAAAGTGTTGTGTCTTCTAATAGTTTTCCTTCTTCTTTGGTTAACTTTGGTCCAGGATCCATAGGAGTAGTCATAATTTTTGACTCCCCCATACAAAAGTGATTTAGTAAACTTGCTGCATATCTTTTATGAGAAACAAAATAGCCATTTAAATTTTCAACTTCCAATCCAAGAAAACAAGTAGCTTCACCTAAGCTCTTCATTTTAAAACGGATAGACAAGTCATCTTGAAGATGATTTATTTCATTACTATTGTCACCAGTAATGATAATGTCGTCCACATAAAGAAGCAACATAGTGCATATTAGAGAAGTAGTCTTCTTAATAAATAAACTTGGATCTGCACTGAAAGACTTAAAACCACAAAAATCAAGATATTAAGCAATCTTACTAAACCAAGCACAAAGCACAAAGCGCTTATTTTAGACCATATAACGCCTTCTTGAGTTGGCACACATTATTTGGAAACTACTTTGAGGTAAAACCTTGTGGTTGTTCCATAAAAATATCACGATCTAACTCCCCATAAAGAAATGCATTTTTCACATCTAACAGCTAAAGAAATGAGTATTCGAATCGTCACCATTTTAGCCACTGGATTGAGTGTATCTTCATAATCTAAGTCATATTGTTGAGAAAAATCATGAGCAACCAAACGAGCTTTATACCTATCAATACTGTCATAAACTCTTTTCTTTAACTTGTAAACCCATTTACAGGTTACTAATTCAGCATCTTTTGGCTTTGGAACCAGCTCCCATGTGCATTTTTGTTTAATGCTGATATTTCTTCCTTCATTGCTTCTTCCCATTCAAGAACACTTTTAGCTTCTACTTATGATCTTGGTTCTTCTTCATAAAAATTTGTTATAGCAAAGTAAAACAAAATAGATGAATGATTCAGCTGCACTTCATAATCAGTTAACTATTCAGGTTGTCTTCTTTGCTTAGATGACTTCTAAATTACAACTTCTCTCGTCTCTCCTTGTTGAGTGTCTTCCCTTGAAGTAGAAATATTATATTCCCTTTCACTAGACATCATATCACCAAAAAAAGGTGCAAGATCTATTATATTGTTGTCAGCATTTGAATAAATATAATAGGATGACACTTCATCAAACACGACATTGCGGGAAACAAAAACCTTCTTTGTTTGTGGATCCATGCATCTCCATCCTTTCCTGTGAGAATCATAACCAACAAAAATGCGTTTTCTTGTCTTTGGATCAAGTTTAATTTGTTTATTTTTTGATATATGAACATAACAAACTGAACCAAAAATTCAAAAGTAACTCATATTGGGTTTGTGATGATATAAAGCTTCAAAAAGTGATGATTTTATGTCTGGCCATAGAGGTAAATGGTTCATGACATGACTTGCAGTCTGAACAGCTGCTGCTCACGGCTCTCTTGGAAGATTCTTTGCATATAGCCATGACAAACTCATGGTCATAAAGTGTGCTAACCTGGATTCAGCAAACCCATTCTATTGTGGGGTTTGAGGGCATGTTAATTGGCGTTGACATATTACAACGGTAAATATATGCAATAAATTGTTTTCCTTATGATAAATGAATTTACTTAAATCAAGAGCTCTATTAGTTATTTTTATGATTTTTACCAAGCTTCAGTTTATGTATTGGTGAATAGTGTGATATTCTTATTAGGCTAATGTAGCTCACATTTTCATTAATTGTTTCAGATCAAGAGAACCAAAATCTAGATCCCGATCAACAAGAGGGTTGTGAATAGTTCACCACCCGAATTCCCTTCAAAAGCTAGTGAAGGTTGTCCTAGAACGCTCCATATATTTCCTTTTATTTATTTCTTTAATTTTTGTTTGTTCTTTTAGAATGAACATTTTCATAGTCCTATTGGGCATTCTAAATTATTGTGTAAGAAATGTAAACCCTAAACTCTATTATTTTACTTCTGCATTTAATTTATGACTTTATTTCCTTTTAAGTTCCGAACCTTTACAAATCACAGATGCGAAAAACTAAAAATTGGTAAAAATCATAAAAAAAACTAATGGAGCCCTTACTTTAATTAAATACATTTAACATAAAGTGTTACAAGTTTTTCAAAAACAACGTATGAAGACCCATATCCATACCACTAAATATTTTCACGCATAAGAGAATAAGAGACGACAATTTTCTTTTCTTTTACTTGTTTACTGGTACTCTTGGGGGTCCATAGCGATGTCCTATTACTTGTGAATCCAATATCTAATTTTAACAATTAACCAGCCATCCCCATACTTCGTTCGATAATGAGCGCCAAACATTCAATCGCCTCGATACCCCGTTCGATATTAGGGTGAATTATATCTTCGAAACATTTCTCGTATTAAACTTTTCAATACGGCTAAGGTGACATTCACTGTAGGGTTTCCTATCTACCGGGCTCGTTCGCCCTTTTCCTGGGTACCCAGTAAGTCTTTCACAGAAAGATTTTCATAAAGCAAAATAACCAACAAACGCATACCAATATCTCATATTATATTTACAGATCAATTAGACTACATTTATGTAGATAATGTAGCTTATCATACCAGGGGATCAAGAAACCAGATAACCGATAAGACCATTGAAACTATAAATTAAGAACATGAACAATACGATAACAAGCAAGTAGGATAGTACAGAAAAATAAACAAAAAATCAGTACAATTGTGAACTAACCAGTTTTGACTCTACTAGCGACTTGTAATTGTTTTTAAAATTTTCTAATTTTTCACAAAATACAAAATTATACATCGTTAAGCCTCAATTTATGATAACAAAGAATAGAGTGAGGCATCCTTACCCAAATCAGTGTTCTGAGACGTCGCACTGTCTACCACGCCTCCTAACGGGTACCGAATTTCCTAAATTTTTCTTGTAAAATTTAAAACACTCATTACGTACCTAAAAATACTCCAAAAATCTAAAATCAATGTCCAAAACTCTTTCCGATAAATTTGGGGTTCCGACATGATGGCCACGGCCTAGCTAGTTTTGGCCGGGTTTGGCTAGTTTTATACCTATCCCTATGGAAAAAGACGTTAGGGGACCTTGGTTAGTCGAAAAATCACAGAAAAGCCGAACCTACCGGCGTAGGGGTCTCTAGGTGCGACGGCTCTAT
This sequence comes from Carica papaya, assembly GCF_054855325.1. Classification (NCBI taxonomy): domain Eukaryota; kingdom Viridiplantae; phylum Streptophyta; class Magnoliopsida; order Brassicales; family Caricaceae; genus Carica; species Carica papaya. The sequence goes on from NC_142317.1 coordinate 10,395,474, forward strand.
CGGTCTTCCTTCGTGACTGGGGTTCCTTCTTCAGCTAACTTGCACAAAAAAGGACGGTGAACACAATGATCAAAAAATTGCGTAAAACAAGAAGCGAAAAGGGACTCATCGAAGAGATTTTTGGGTTTTGGATATGGTAACTTCGTCGGACTTTGCTCATGGTTTTCGCTCACCCGCAATCCTCTTGCTCTAATTTGGCCACGAGGATGCTCAAAATCAAATTCTGAGTGGGTATGGAGAAAATTTTACCTTTTTTGGTGGTCGGCAGTAGCTCCGGTGCGGCGGTGGTTGACAGTCGGCCTCCTTCTCCAGTGCCTGGTTCTTCTCCGATGGAGGCTGGCGACTAGGGTTTAAGTTCCCCTACGATGTGAGGTATTTATACCTATCCTGCATTGATCTGGACCGTTCACGCGATTGATCTCGTCTGTTCGATCGCATATAAGGAGAAAACGAATCTAGACCATTCATCGCGATTGATCTCGTCTGTCCGATTGTGCCTAAGGAGGGAACGAATCTAAGTCATTCACGCGCGCAGGATTGAACCTGGACCGTCGGATCGCTGGGCACGCGGATCGCCCGCGTGATGCCGACGTCAGCGTGTTTTGACATGCGGCGTGCTCTGATTCATCGGGGCTGTTGATTGAGTCATCCTATGTGACCGAATTTTCTCTTTTGTATTTTGACCCCCTATTTCAAATTTTTCTTTGAAAAACACCTACCGAACTCAAATTTTTACATTTTTTTAAAAAAATTATTTTTAATCTCGTTCCTAATTTATTTTTTCTCAAAATTTTAATTAAATAAAAAAACAAAATAAAAAATTATTTTAATAAAATCTTTTAATAAGAAAAAATTATCTTGGGCTGCTTTTCGGATTCGGATATTACAACTCTCCCCCCTAAAAAAATTTTGTCCCTCAAATTGGTCAATTTCTTACTCAGTCGAATAGTTGGGGGTATTGGGTCCTGAAGCTTGATTCCAGTTCCCAAATGGCCTCTTCCTATGTATGGTTTTGCCATAGGACCTTGACGAATGTAATTTCTCGGTTGTGAAGCACTCTACTTTTTCAGTCTACAATGTCTAGCGGTACCTCCTCATATGATAGATCCTCGTAAAGTGAAAGGGGCTCATGGGACAAGATGTGTGAGGGGTCCGGGTTATACTTGCGTAGCATGGATATGTAAAATACATTATGAACCCTGTATAGCTCTGGAGGTAGTGCCAGTCTGTAGGCGATCGTACCAATCTTGTTTAAGATCTCAAATGACTCGATGAACTGGGTTTTTAATTTTTTCCTCTTACAAAACCTATTGATCTCCTTGAAAGGAGTGATCTTAAGAAATACTCGATCACCATTTTCAAATTTTAAATCCCTCCTTCAGGTGTCTGCCTAACTCTTCTGCATGCTCTGAGCTGTCTGGATGTTCTTTCTGATCTTAACTATCTTGGTTGTAGTCTCCTTTACAAGATTTGAGATGAATAATTTTCTGTCACCCACCTCTTCCCAACAGATCAGCGACTTGCAGGGATGACCATACAATGCCTCGTAAGGGACTATGCTGATACTTGCCTGGTAGCTATTATTGTAGGCAAACTCTATTAAAGATAGATGATCATTCTAATGGCTCCCGAAATCTATAATGCAAGCTCAAAGCATATCCTTCAGTGTGTGAATCATCTTCTCTGGTTGTCCATCGGTTTGAAGGTGAAATGCGGTACTAAGGGATAATTTCGTTCCCATGGCTTGCTGAAAACTAAACTAAAATCGAGAAGTGAACTTGGAGTCTCTATCGGATATCACTGTCATTGAAACTCCATGTAACCTAACTATCTCCTAGACATACATTCTTACTATCTTGTTTAATGGGTCGATCATCTTAATAGCCAAGAAATGAGAAGACTTGGTGAGCCAGTCGACAATTACCTAAATAGCATCATGTCCTGAGCGTGCCTTGGGCAATCCTATCATGAAATCTATTATGATATGTTCCCACTTCCACTCCAAGATCGGTAATGGCTGAAATAGCCTGTGTGAATGTTGATGTTCTGTCTTAACCTGTTGACATACTAGATACTTGGAAATAAATTCGGCTAACTCTCTTTTCATCCCGCTCTATCAAAACTGAAGTCCAATACTTTGATACATTTTAGTACTTCCGAGATGCATGGCGAACTTTAAGCTATGATCCTCTGTCATGATATCCCTTTTTAGTTCACTATCACTTGAAACACACACCTTGTCCTAAAATCTGAACAACCCATCAGCAAAGACTCATAATTATGAATTCACTCCCTGTTCTGCATCCTTCCTAAGAGCTACTAAGGTGGAATCGATGGATTGAGCTTCCTTTATTCTTTAGATCAATTCAGGTTGAACAGTCAGGTGGACTAAACATGTAACTCTCTTCAAGTCCTGGAATCGTATGTGTTGTGTGGCCCCTATCACCCTGCATTTAGAAACTTTTAGGTGAGCTAACATACTTATACTTTTTCTACTGAGCGCGTCGGCTACCACGTTGCCCTTGTCCGGGTGATACAAAATATTGCAATCGTAGTACTTGAGGAGCTCTATCTAACTTCTCTGACACATGTTAAGATCTTTATGAGTGAATATGTGTTTTAAGCTCTTACTGTTGGTTTAAATCTCAAAAATCTTCCCATATAATTAGTGGCACCAGATCTCTAAAGCGTGGATAATAGCAGCAAATTCTAAGTCATTAGTGGGGTAGTTTTTCTCATGACTCTTCAACTACTTGGACCCATAAACTATGTATGACCTTCCATGCTACATCAGAACATAATCAAACCCCAGGTAGGAGGTATCACTATAAATTGTATATTCATCTATCCTACTCAGTAAAGCTAACACGGGTGTACTAGCCAACTGCTTATTGAGTCTGTAAAGCTTCTTTCACAGTCCTCCTTCCACTCAAACTTAATGTTCTTTTTTGTGAGCTAGGTCAAAGGAGTAGGTAGGCTAGAAAATCCTTCCACAAATCTGCAGTAATAACATACCATTCACAGAAAACTACGAATCTCCTTGACTGAGGTTAATTTCTCCCAACGAAGTACTGTCTCAACTTTTTTAGGGTTCACTGATACTTTATCCCTTGATATGATGTGCCCTAAAAAGGTAGTCTACTCAAGCTAGAACTATACTTGCTCAATTTTACATATAACGTTTTCTCCCTAAGAACCTGCAAAACTTGAGTCAAGTGGTGAGCGTGTTCCTCTCTATTTTTTGAATAGATCAGGATATCATCGATAAATACAATAACAAACTGATCTAAAAATTGTCTAAAAACCTTATTCATTGAATCCATAAAAATGGCTGGTGTGTTGATTAGTCCAAATGGCAAGACCAGGAACTCATAGTGTCCGTACCTGGTTCTAAAGATTATTTTGGGAATGTCTTCTACCCTGATCTTTACTTGATGATAACCCGAATGCAAGTCTATTTTGGAGAAGACCTAGGCACCTTACAACTTGTCAAAAAGGTCATCAATCCTGGGGAGGGGTTACTTGTTCTTGATCGTGATCCTGTTCAATCCTCTGTAGTCAATACATAATCTTAATGTCTCATCCATTTTTCTTGCAAATGTGACTCCAGCACCCCAAAGGGACATATTATGTTGAATGAACTCACTATCCTACAATTCATTTATCTACTTTCTCAACTCTTCTATCTTAACATGACTTATGCGGTAAGGGGCAACCGAGATAGGCTGGGTGTCAGGCTGAAGATCTATGGTGAACTCAACTTCTTTGTCCACTAGCAGTTCGGGTAGTTCATCAGAAAATACATTCGGGAAGTCTCAGACTACCAGGATCTCTTGAATGCAAATTTTTTTCTTAGGTTTGCCTAATATAGAGAAAACAACCAAGTTAAAATACTTTGTAATAAGGAAATTGCCATGAGGGAATAATATTTAAAATTTTTATTAACATATAAAAGACTCTTCATTAGGAGGGTTGAATACAAGTTTTTTATGAAAACAATCTACGGTAGTGTGATACACCGTTAACTAGTTCATTTATAGAATTACATCAAAATCTCCTATGGTTAAATCTCTATTAAGTCCACACTCAATTTTCTATCTGCTATATCTATAATACAGACTTTGTATATAACCTCCCCTAGTAGTGTCCTACTCCCAAGAGTAGACACAAACAATACCTAATCAAGTCTTTCAGGTAATACATTCAAGTTTAGTGTAAAAGCATGTGAGACAAATGAATGTGAAGCACCAGTATCAATCAAAATATGTACAAGGTGATTACAGATAGTGTACATACCCTCTATCAGATTTCAGAATTTCGAGTATCTGCTGATGGGTTGCTCAGATTTCAAGACATGGTGTGTGTTTTAGGTGATAGTGAACTAAAAAGGGACATCATGACAGAGGCTCATATCTCAAAGTTCGTCATGCATCCCGGAAGTACTAAAATGTATCAAAGTATGCGACTCCAGTTTTGGTGGAGCGGGATGAAAAAAGAGATAGCCAACTTTATTTCCAAGTGTTTCGTATGTCAATAGGTTAAAGCAGAGCATTAACGACCATGCGGGCTACCTCAGTCATTATCGATCCTAGAGTGGAAGTGGGAACATATCACAATGGATTTCATGACAGAGTTATCTAAGGCACGCTCAAAACATGATGCCATTTGGGTAATTGTTGACCGGCTCACCAAGTCTTCTCACTTATTGACTATTAAGATGACCGACTCCTTGGATAAACTAGAAAGAATGTATATCCGAGAGATAGTCAGAATGTGGAGTTCTGGTGACAGTGGTATTCAACAGAGACCCCATATTAACTTCTTAGTTTTGGTCTGATTTTCAGCAAGCTATGAAAACGAAACTGCCTTTTAGTACAGCATTCTACCCTCAAACCGATGGACAATCAGAGAGGATGATTCGCACATTAGAGGATATGTTCCTAGCTTGTGTTCTAGACTTCGAGGGCCATTGGGAAGATCATCTACCTTTGATAGAATTCGCAGCTACCATGCAAGTATCGACATGGCCCCGTACGAGGGATTGTATGGCCACCATTGCAACTCATCGATCTATTAGGAAGAAGTAGGTGATAGAAAATTATTCAGCTTAGATCTTGTGGAGGAGACTACAGTCAAGGTAGTTAAAATCATAAAGAACATCCAGACAACTCAGAGCAGACAAAAGAGCTATGCAAACACCCGGATGAGAGATTTGAAATTTAAAAAATGTGATCGAGTGTTTCTTAAGGTCACCAATTTCAAGGGGATCAGTAGGTTTGGTAAGAAAGAGAAATTAAAACCCCAGTTCATCGGGCCATTTGAGATCCTAAACCGGATTAGTACGATCGCCTACAGACTGACACTACCTCTAGAGCTATCCAAGATTCATAATGTGTTCCACATATCCATGTTATGCAAGTACAACCCGAACTACTCATATATCATGTCCCACAAGCCCCTTTCACTCCAGGAGGATCGCCCCAGTACCCCTAGATTTGTTTCGTTCAAAAAAAGACGGTGAACATAATGATCGAAAAATAGTGTGACGAGTGTTTTGGTGAAGACAATACACTTATTTTTTTATCATTGTGTTCATCGTCCTTTTTTGTGCAGGGTAACCGAAGAAGGAACCCCAGCTCCGAAGGAGGACCGGCATAGTTGCTGCACTCGAAGACTCCCGCGCTGGTAGGTTCAATTTTTTCTGTGATTTTTTGGCCAAGTGAAGCTCCCTAATGTATTTTTTCACAGGAATACATGTAAAACCAATAAAAATTGGCCAAAACCGACCAAACCAAGGTAAATCACCGTCGTGGGCACTGGAGCCAATGTTGGAGCACAGCGGTGCCACCATGTTGGAACCCCAAAATTGGTCAGAAAGAGTTTTAGACACCGATTTTGAATTTCTGAGATATTTTTAGGTACGTGATGAGTGTTTTAGATTCCGCATGAAAATTTAAGAAATTCGGTACCCATTAAGAGGCGTGGTAGATAGTGTAACGTCTCGAAGCACCAATCCAGGTGAGGATCCCTCACCCTATTCTCCGTTACGGTAAACTGAAGCTTAAACGATGTATAATTTTGTGTTTTATAAAAATTTAAAAAATCCTAAAAATAATTACAAGTCACTAATGGAGGTAAAACCAGTTAATTTATAATTATCTTAATTTCTTATTTATTTTCTTGTACTATCCTACTTGCTTGTTATCGTATTGTACATGTTCTTAATTTATAGTTTCAATGGTCTTATCGGTTATCTAGTTTATTCAGTTATCTGGTTACTCGATTCCTTATTATGATAAGCTACATCGTCTGCATAAATGTAGTTTAATTGATCTATAGATATAATATGAGATATTGATATGCATTTGTTGGTTATTTGCTTGATGAGAGTCTTTATGTGAAAGACTTACTGGGTACCTAGAAAAAGGGTGGACGAGCCCGATACATAGGGAACCCTACTGTGAAAGTCACCTCAGTCGGACGAGGCTAAAAAGTTCCATATAGAAAAAGTTGGGAGATATGGTTCATCCTCATACTAGATGGGGTATCGATGCGATGGAATGTTTGGCGCCTATTACCGAACGGGGTATGGGTACGGTTGGTTAGTTGTTAAAATTAGATATTGGGTTTACGAATAGAGAGACATCCCTATGGATCCTCACGGGTACCAGTAAGCAAGTAACAAAAAAAAAGAAAAATTGTCATCTGTTGTTCTCTTATGCATGAAAATGTCTAGTAGTATGGATATGGGTCTTCATAGGTTATTTTTGAAAAACTCGTAACGGTATGTATTAAACAAACGTCTTTATGTTAAATGTATTTAATTAAAGTAAGAGCTCTACTAGTTGGTTTTTTTATTTTTATCAATCTTCAGTTTTCCGTGTCTATGATTAGTGTGATATTCTTACTGGACTAGTGTAGCTCACCCTTTCTTTAATTATTTCAGATTAAGAAGACCAAGATCCAAATTCTGATCAGTAAGAGGGTTGTGAGTAGTTCACCACTCGAACTCCCTTCAAGTGCTGGTGAAGGTTATTTTAAGATGCTTATTTATTGATTTTTTTTAAATTACCGTTTGACTTTTAGAAGAGACATTCCAGTAACCCTATTGAGCATTCTAAATTATTGTGTAATGAATGTAAACTCTAACTCTATTATTCGCTTTTGTAAATAAATTATAAATTCATTTTCTTTAAGGTTCTGGTCCTTTACATTAGGTCTTGTGATAGTTAAATATAATAAGCTCCCAACAAGTTGTCGAAAAAGTGTTGTGTCTTCTAATAGTTTTCCTTCTTCTTTGGTTAACTTTGGTCCAGGATCCATAGGAGTAGTCATAATTTTTGACTCCCCCATACAAAAGTGATTTAGTAAACTTGCTGCATATCTTTTATGAGAAACAAAATAGCCATTTAAATTTTCAACTTCCAATCCAAGAAAACAAGTAGCTTCACCTAAGCTCTTCATTTTAAAACGGATAGACAAGTCATCTTGAAGATGATTTATTTCATTACTATTGTCACCAGTAATGATAATGTCGTCCACATAAAGAAGCAACATAGTGCATATTAGAGAAGTAGTCTTCTTAATAAATAAACTTGGATCTGCACTGAAAGACTTAAAACCACAAAAATCAAGATATTAAGCAATCTTACTAAACCAAGCACAAAGCACAAAGCGCTTATTTTAGACCATATAACGCCTTCTTGAGTTGGCACACATTATTTGGAAACTACTTTGAGGTAAAACCTTGTGGTTGTTCCATAAAAATATCACGATCTAACTCCCCATAAAGAAATGCATTTTTCACATCTAACAGCTAAAGAAATGAGTATTCGAATCGTCACCATTTTAGCCACTGGATTGAGTGTATCTTCATAATCTAAGTCATATTGTTGAGAAAAATCATGAGCAACCAAACGAGCTTTATACCTATCAATACTGCCATAAACTCTTTTCTTTAACTTGTAAACCCATTTACAGGTTACTAATTCAGCATCTTTTGGCTTTGGAACCAGCTCCCATGTGCATTTTTGTTTAATGCTGATATTTCTTCCTTCATTGCTTCTTCCCATTCAAGAACACTTTTAGCTTCTACTTATGATCTTGGTTCTTCTTCATAAAAATTTGTTATAGCAAAGTAAAACAAAATAGATGAATGATTCAGCTGCACTTCATAATCAGTTAACTATTCAGGTTGTCTTCTTTGCTTAGATGACTTCTAAATTACAACTTCTCTCGTCTCTCCTTGTTGAGTGTCTTCCCTTGAAGTAGAAATATTATATTCCCTTTCACTAGACATCATATCACCAAAAAAAGGTGCAAGATCTATTATATTGTTGTCAGCATTTGAATAAATATAATAGGATGACACTTCATCAAACACGACATTGCGGGAAACAAAAACCTTCTTTGTTTGTGGATCCATGCATCTCCATCCTTTCCTGTGAGAATCATAACCAACAAAAATGCGTTTTCTTGTCTTTGGATCAAGTTTAATTTGTTTATTTTTTGATATATGAACATAACAAACTGAACCAAAAATTCAAAAGTAACTCATATTGGGTTTGTGATGATATAAAGCTTCAAAAAGTGATGATTTTATGTCTGGCCATAGAGGTAAATGGTTCATGACATGACTTGCAGTCTGAACAGCTGCTGCTCACGGCTCTCTTGGAAGATTCTTTGCATATAGCCATGACAAACTCATGGTCATAAAGTGTGCTAACCTGGATTCAGCAAACCCATTCTATTGTGGGGTTTGAGGGCATGTTAATTGGCGTTGACATATTACAACGGTAAATATATGCAATAAATTGTTTTCCTTATGATAAATGAATTTACTTAAATCAAGAGCTCTATTAGTTATTTTTATGATTTTTACCAAGCTTCAGTTTATGTATTGGTGAATAGTGTGATATTCTTATTAGGCTAATGTAGCTCACATTTTCATTAATTGTTTCAGATCAAGAGAACCAAAATCTAGATCCCGATCAACAAGAGGGTTGTGAATAGTTCACCACCCGAATTCCCTTCAAAAGCTAGTGAAGGTTGTCCTAGAACGCTCCATATATTTCCTTTTATTTATTTCTTTAATTTTTGTTTGTTCTTTTAGAATGAACATTTTCATAGTCCTATTGGGCATTCTAAATTATTGTGTAAGAAATGTAAACCCTAAACTCTATTATTTTACTTCTGCATTTAATTTATGACTTTATTTCCTTTTAAGTTCCGAACCTTTACAAATCACAGATGCGAAAAACTAAAAATTGGTAAAAATCATAAAAAAAACTAATGGAGCCCTTACTTTAATTAAATACATTTAACATAAAGTGTTACAAGTTTTTCAAAAACAACGTATGAAGACCCATATCCATACCACTAAATATTTTCACGCATAAGAGAATAAGAGACGACAATTTTCTTTTCTTTTACTTGTTTACTGGTACTCTTGGGGGTCCATAGCGATGTCCTATTACTTGTGAATCCAATATCTAATTTTAACAATTAACCAGCCATCCCCATACTTCGTTCGATAATGAGCGCCAAACATTCAATCGCCTCGATACCCCGTTCGATATTAGGGTGAATTATATCTTCGAAACATTTCTCGTATTAAACTTTTCAATACGGCTAAGGTGACATTCACTGTAGGGTTTCCTATCTACCGGGCTCGTTCGCCCTTTTCCTGGGTACCCAGTAAGTCTTTCACAGAAAGATTTTCATAAAGCAAAATAACCAACAAACGCATACCAATATCTCATATTATATTTACAGATCAATTAGACTACATTTATGTAGATAATGTAGCTTATCATACCAGGGGATCAAGAAACCAGATAACCGATAAGACCATTGAAACTATAAATTAAGAACATGAACAATACGATAACAAGCAAGTAGGATAGTACAGAAAAATAAACAAAAAATTAGTACAATTGTGAACTAACCAGTTTTGACTCTACTAGCGACTTGTAATTGTTTTTAAAATTTTCTAATTTTTCACAAAATACAAAATTATACATCGTTAAGCCTCAATTTATGATAACAAAGAATAGAGTGAGGCATCCTTACCCAAATCAGTGTTCTGAGACGTCGCACTGTCTACCACGCCTCCTAACGGGTACCGAATTTCCTAAATTTTTCTTGTAAAATTTAAAACACTCATTACGTACCTAAAAATACTCCAAAAATCTAAAATCAATGTCCAAAACTCTTTCCGATAAATTTGGGGTTCCGACATGATGGCCACGGCCTAGCTAGTTTTGGCCGGGTTTGGCTAGTTTTATACCTATCCCTATGGAAAAAGACGTTAGGGGACCTTGGTTAGTCGAAAAATCACAGAAAAGCCGAACCTACCGGCGTAGGGGTCTCTAGGTGCGACGGCTCTATCGGTCTTCCTTCGTGACTGGGGTTCCTTCTTCAGCTAACTTGCACAAAAAAGGACGGTGAACACAATGATCAAAAAATTGCGTAAAACAAGAAGCGAAAAGGGACTCATCGAAGAGATTTTTGGGTTTTGGATATGGTAACTTCGTCGGACTTTGCTCATGGTTTTCGCTCACCCGCAATCCTCTTGCTCTAATTTGGCCACGAGGATGCTCAAAATCAAATTCTGAGTGGGTATGGAGAAAATTTTACCTTTTTTGGTGGTCGGCAGTAGCTCCGGTGCGGCGGTGGTTGACAGTCGGCCTCCTTCTCCAGTGCCTGGTTCTTCTCCGATGGAGGCTGGCGACTAGGGTTTAAGTTCCCCTACGATGTGAGGTATTTATACCTATCCTGCATTGATCTGGACCGTTCACGCGATTGATCTCGTCTGTTCGATCGCATATAAGGAGAAAACGAATCTAGACCATTCATCGCGATTGATCTCGTCTGTCCGATTGTGCCTAAGGAGGGAACGAATCTAAGTCATTCACGCGCGCAGGATTGAACCTGGACCGTCGGATCGCTGGGCACGCGGATCGCCCGCGTGATGCCGACGTCAGCGTGTTTTGACATGCGGCGTGCTCTGATTCATCGGGGCTGTTGATTGAGTCATCCTATGTGACCGAATTTTCTCTTTTGTATTTTGACCCCCTATTTCAAATTTTTCTTTGAAAAACACCTACCGAACTCAAATTTTTACATTTTTTTAAAAAAATTATTTTTAATCTCGTTCCTAATTTATTTTTTCTCAAAATTTTAATTAAATAAAAAAACAAAATAAAAAATTATTTTAATAAAATCTTTTAATAAGAAAAAATTATCTTGGGCTGCTTTTCGGATTCGGATATTACAACTCTCCCCCCTAAAAAAATTTTGTCCCTCAAATTGGTCAATTTCTTACTCAGTCGAATAGTTGGGGGTATTGGGTCCTGAAGCTTGATTCCAGTTCCCAAATGGCCTCTTCCTATGTATGGTTTTGCCATAGGACCTTGACGAATGTAATTTCTCGGTTGTGAAGCACTCTACTTTTTCAGTCTACAATGTCTAGCGGTACCTCCTCATATGATAGATCCTCGTAAAGTGAAAGGGGCTCATGGGACAAGATGTGTGAGGGGTCCGGGTTATACTTGCGTAGCATGGATATGTAAAATACATTATGAACCCTGTATAGCTCTGGAGGTAGTGCCAGTCTGTAGGCGATCGTACCAATCTTGTTTAAGATCTCAAATGACTCGATGAACTGGGTTTTTAATTTTTTCCTCTTACAAAACCTATTGATCTCCTTGAAAGGAGTGATCTTAAGAAATACTCGATCACCATTTTCAAATTTTAAATCCCTCCTTCAGGTGTCTGCCTAACTCTTCTGCATGCTCTGAGCTGTCTGGATGTTCTTTCTGATCTTAACTATCTTGGTTGTAGTCTCCTTTACAAGATTTGAGATGAATAATTTTCTGTCACCCACCTCTTCCCAACAGATCAGCGACTTGCAGGGATGACCATACAATGCCTCGTAAGGGACTATGCTGATACTTGCCTGGTAGCTATTATTGTAGGCAAACTCTATTAAAGATAGATGATCATTCTAATGGCTCCCGAAATCTATAATGCAAGCTCAAAGCATATCCTTCAGTGTGTGAATCATCTTCTCTGGTTGTCCATCGGTTTGAAGGTGAAATGCGGTACTAAGGGATAATTTCGTTCCCATGGCTTGCTGAAAACTAAACTAAAATCGAGAAGTGAACTTGGAGTCTCTATCGGATATCACTGTCATTGAAACTCCATGTAACCTAACTATCTCCTAGACATACATTCTTACTATCTTGTTTAATGGGTCGATCATCTTAATAGCCAAGAAATGAGAAGACTTGGTGAGCCAGTCGACAATTACCTAAATAGCATCATGTCCTGAGCGTGCCTTGGGCAATCCTATCATGAAATCTATTATGATATGTTCCCACTTCCACTCCAAGATCGGTAATGGCTGAAATAGCCTGTGTGAATGTTGATGTTCTGTCTTAACCTGTTGACATACTAGATACTTGGAAATAAATTCGGCTAACTCTCTTTTCATCCCGCTCTATCAAAACTGAAGTCCAATACTTTGATACATTTTAGTACTTCCGAGATGCATGGCGAACTTTAAGCTATGATCCTCTGTCATGATATCCCTTTTTAGTTCACTATCACTTGAAACACACACCTTGTCCTAAAATCTGAACAACCCATCAGCAAAGACTCATAATTATGAATTCACTCCCTGTTCTGCATCCTTCCTAAGAGCTACTAAGGTGGAATCGATGGATTGAGCTTCCTTTATTCTTTAGATCAATTCAGGTTGAACAGTCAGGTGGACTAAACATGTAACTCTCTTCAAGTCCTGGAATCGTATGTGTTGTGTGGCCCCTATCACCCTGCATTTAGAAACTTTTAGGTGAGCTAACATACTTATACTTTTTCTACTGAGCGCGTCGGCTACCACGTTGCCCTTGTCCGGGTGATACAAAATATTGCAATCGTAGTACTTGAGGAGCTCTATCTAACTTCTCTGACACATGTTAAGATCTTTATGAGTGAATATGTGTTTTAAGCTCTTACTGTTGGTTTAAATCTCAAAAATCTTCCCATATAATTAGTGGCACCAGATCTCTAAAGCGTGGATAATAGCAGCAAATTCTAAGTCATTAGTGGGGTAGTTTTTCTCATGACTCTTCAACTACTTGGACCCATAAACTATGTATGACCTTCCATGCTACATCAGAACATAATCAAACCCCAGGTAGGAGGTATCACTATAAATTGTATATTCATCTATCCTACTCAGTAAAGCTAACACGGGTGTACTAGCCAACTGCTTATTGAGTCTGTAAAGCTTCTTTCACAGTCCTCCTTCCACTCAAACTTAATGTTCTTTTTTGTGAGCTAGGTCAAAGGAGTAGGTAGGCTAGAAAATCCTTCCACAAATCTGCAGTAATAACATACCATTCACAGAAAACTACGAATCTCCTTGACTGAGGTTAATTTCTCCCAACGAAGTACTGTCTCAACTTTTTTAGGGTTCACTGATACTTTATCCCTTGATATGATGTGCCCTAAAAAGGTAGTCTACTCAAGCTAGAACTATACTTGCTCAATTTTACATATAACGTTTTCTCCCTAAGAACCTGCAAAACTTGAGTCAAGTGGTGAGCGTGTTCCTCTCTATTTTTTGAATAGATCAGGATATCATCGATAAATACAATAACAAACTGATCTAAAAATTGTCTAAAAACCTTATTCATTGAATCCATAAAAATGGCTGGTGTGTTGATTAGTCCAAATGGCAAGACCAGGAACTCATAGTGTCCGTACCTGGTTCTAAAGATTATTTTGGGAATGTCTTCTACCCTGATCTTTACTTGATGATAACCCGAATGCAAGTCTATTTTGGAGAAGACCTAGGCACCTTACAACTTGTCAAAAAGGTCATCAATCCTGGGGAGGGGTTACTTGTTCTTGATCGTGATCCTGTTCAATCCTCTGTAGTCAATACATAATCTTAATGTCTCATCCATTTTTCTTGCAAATGTGACTCCAGCACCCCAAAGGGACATATTATGTTGAATGAACTCACTATCCTACAATTCATTTATCTACTTTCTCAACTCTTCTATCTTAACATGACTTATGCGGTAAGGGGCAACCGAGATAGGCTGGGTGTCAGGCTGAAGATCTATGGTGAACTCAACTTCTTTGTCCACTAGCAGTTCGGGTAGTTCATCAGAAAATACATTCGGGAAGTCTCAGACTACCAGGATCTCTTGAATGCAAATTTTTTTCTTAGGTTTGCCTAATATAGAGAAAACAACCAAGTTAAAATACTTTGTAATAAGGAAATTGCCATGAGGGAATAATATTTAAAATTTTTATTAACATATAAAAGACTCTTCATTAGGAGGGTTGAATACAAGTTTTTTATGAAAACAATCTACGGTAGTGTGATACACCGTTAACTAGTTCATTTATAGAATTACATCAAAATCTCCTATGGTTAAATCTCTATTAAGTCCACACTCAATTTTCTATCTGCTATATCTATAATACAGACTTTGTATATAACCTCCCCTAGTAGTGTCCTACTCCCAAGAGTAGACACAAACAATACCTAATCAAGTCTTTCAGGTAATACATTCAAGTTTAGTGTAAAAGCATGTGAGACAAATGAATGTGAAGCACCAGTATCAATCAAAATATGTACAAGGTGATTACAGATAGTGTACATACCCTCTATCAGATTTCAGAATTTCGAGTATCTGCTGATGGGTTGCTCAGATTTCAAGACATGGTGTGTGTTTTAGGTGATAGTGAACTAAAAAGGGACATCATGACAGAGGCTCATATCTCAAAGTTCGTCATGCATCCCGGAAGTACTAAAATGTATCAAAGTATGCGACTCCAGTTTTGGTGGAGCGGGATGAAAAAAGAGATAGCCAACTTTATTTCCAAGTGTTTCGTATGTCAATAGGTTAAAGCAGAGCATTAACGACCATGCGGGCTACCTCAGTCATTATCGATCCTAGAGTGGAAGTGGGAACATATCACAATGGATTTCATGACAGAGTTATCTAAGGCACGCTCAAAACATGATGCCATTTGGGTAATTGTTGACCGGCTCACCAAGTCTTCTCACTTATTGACTATTAAGATGACCGACTCCTTGGATAAACTAGAAAGAATGTATATCCGAGAGATAGTCAGAATGTGGAGTTCTGGTGACAGTGGTATTCAACAGAGACCCCATATTAACTTCTTAGTTTTGGTCTGATTTTCAGCAAGCTATGAAAACGAAACTGCCTTTTAGTACAGCATTCTACCCTCAAACCGATGGACAATCAGAGAGGATGATTCGCACATTAGAGGATATGTTCCTAGCTTGTGTTCTAGACTTCGAGGGCCATTGGGAAGATCATCTACCTTTGATAGAATTCGCAGCTACCATGCAAGTATCGACATGGCCCCGTACGAGGGATTGTATGGCCACCATTGCAACTCATCGATCTATTAGGAAGAAGTAGGTGATAGAAAATTATTCAGCTTAGATCTTGTGGAGGAGACTACAGTCAAGGTAGTTAAAATCATAAAGAACATCCAGACAACTCAGAGCAGACAAAAGAGCTATGCAAACACCCGGATGAGAGATTTGAAATTTAAAAAATGTGATCGAGTGTTTCTTAAGGTCACCAATTTCAAGGGGATCAGTAGGTTTGGTAAGAAAGAGAAATTAAAACCCCAGTTCATCGGGCCATTTGAGATCCTAAACCGGATTAGTACGATCGCCTACAGACTGACACTACCTCTAGAGCTATCCAAGATTCATAATGTGTTCCACATATCCATGTTATGCAAGTACAACCCGAACTACTCATATATCATGTCCCACAAGCCCCTTTCACTCCAGGAGGATCGCCCCAGTACCCCTAGATTTGTTTCGTTCAAAAAAAGACGGTGAACATAATGATCGAAAAATAGTGTGACGAGTGTTTTGGTGAAGACAATACACTTATTTTTTTATCATTGTGTTCATCGTCCTTTTTTGTGCAGGGTAACCGAAGAAGGAACCCCAGCTCCGAAGGAGGACCGGCATAGTTGCTGCACTCGAAGACTCCCGCGCTGGTAGGTTCAATTTTTTCTGTGATTTTTTGGCCAAGTGAAGCTCCCTAATGTATTTTTTCACAGGAATACATGTAAAACCAATAAAAATTGGCCAAAACCGACCAAACCAAGGTAAATCACCGTCGTGGGCACTGGAGCCAATGTTGGAGCACAGCGGTGCCACCATGTTGGAACCCCAAAATTGGTCAGAAAGAGTTTTAGACACCGATTTTGAATTTCTGAGATATTTTTAGGTACGTGATGAGTGTTTTAGATTCCGCATGAAAATTTAAGAAATTCGGTACCCATTAAGAGGCGTGGTAGATAGTGTAACGTCTCGAAGCACCAATCCAGGTGAGGATCCCTCACCCTATTCTCCGTTACGGTAAACTGAAGCTTAAACGATGTATAATTTTGTGTTTTATAAAAATTTAAAAAATCCTAAAAATAATTACAAGTCACTAATGGAGGTAAAACCAGTTAATTTATAATTATCTTAATTTCTTATTTATTTTCTTGTACTATCCTACTTGCTTGTTATCGTATTGTACATGTTCTTAATTTATAGTTTCAATGGTCTTATCGGTTATCTAGTTTATTCAGTTATCTGGTTACTCGATTCCTTATTATGATAAGCTACATCGTCTGCATAAATGTAGTTTAATTGATCTATAGATATAATATGAGATATTGATATGCATTTGTTGGTTATTTGCTTGATGAGAGTCTTTATGTGAAAGACTTACTGGGTACCTAGAAAAAGGGTGGACGAGCCCGATACATAGGGAACCCTACTGTGAAAGTCACCTCAGTCGGACGAGGCTAAAAAGTTCCATATAGAAAAAGTTGGGAGATATGGTTCATCCTCATACTAGATGGGGTATCGATGCGATGGAATGTTTGGCGCCTATTACCGAACGGGGTATGGGTACGGTTGGTTAGTTGTTAAAATTAGATATTGGGTTTACGAATAGAGAGACATCCCTATGGATCCTCACGGGTACCAGTAAGCAAGTAACAAAAAAAAAGAAAAATTGTCATCTGTTGTTCTCTTATGCATGAAAATGTCTAGTAGTATGGATATGGGTCTTCATAGGTTATTTTTGAAAAACTCGTAACGGTATGTATTAAACAAACGTCTTTATGTTAAATGTATTTAATTAAAGTAAGAGCTCTACTAGTTGGTTTTTTTATTTTTATCAATCTTCAGTTTTCCGTGTCTATGATTAGTGTGATATTCTTACTGGACTAGTGTAGCTCACCCTTTCTTTAATTATTTCAGATTAAGAAGACCAAGATCCAAATTCTGATCAGTAAGAGGGTTGTGAGTAGTTCACCACTCGAACTCCCTTCAAGTGCTGGTGAAGGTTATTTTAAGATGCTTATTTATTGATTTTTTTTAAATTACCGTTTGACTTTTAGAAGAGACATTCCAGTAACCCTATTGAGCATTCTAAATTATTGTGTAATGAATGTAAACTCTAACTCTATTATTCGCTTTTGTAAATAAATTATAAATTCATTTTCTTTAAGGTTCTGGTCCTTTACATTAGGTCTTGTGATAGTTAAATATAATAAGCTCCCAACAAGTTGTCGAAAAAGTGTTGTGTCTTCTAATAGTTTTCCTTCTTCTTTGGTTAACTTTGGTCCAGGATCCATAGGAGTAGTCATAATTTTTGACTCCCCCATACAAAAGTGATTTAGTAAACTTGCTGCATATCTTTTATGAGAAACAAAATAGCCATTTAAATTTTCAACTTCCAATCCAAGAAAACAAGTAGCTTCACCTAAGCTCTTCATTTTAAAACGGATAGACAAGTCATCTTGAAGATGATTTATTTCATTACTATTGTCACCAGTAATGATAATGTCGTCCACATAAAGAAGCAACATAGTGCATATTAGAGAAGTAGTCTTCTTAATAAATAAACTTGGATCTGCACTGAAAGACTTAAAACCACAAAAATCAAGATATTAAGCAATCTTACTAAACCAAGCACAAAGCACAAAGCGCTTATTTTAGACCATATAACGCCTTCTTGAGTTGGCACACATTATTTGGAAACTACTTTGAGGTAAAACCTTGTGGTTGTTCCATAAAAATATCACGATCTAACTCCCCATAAAGAAATGCATTTTTCACATCTAACAGCTAAAGAAATGAGTATTCGAATCGTCACCATTTTAGCCACTGGATTGAGTGTATCTTCATAATCTAAGTCATATTGTTGAGAAAAATCATGAGCAACCAAACGAGCTTTATACCTATCAATACTGCCATAAACTCTTTTCTTTAACTTGTAAACCCATTTACAGGTTACTAATTCAGCATCTTTTGGCTTTGGAACCAGCTCCCATGTGCATTTTTGTTTAATGCTGATATTTCTTCCTTCATTGCTTCTTCCCATTCAAGAACACTTTTAGCTTCTACTTATGATCTTGGTTCTTCTTCATAAAAATTTGTTATAGCAAAGTAAAACAAAATAGATGAATGATTCAGCTGCACTTCATAATCAGTTAACTATTCAGGTTGTCTTCTTTGCTTAGATGACTTCTAAATTACAACTTCTCTCGTCTCTCCTTGTTGAGTGTCTTCCCTTGAAGTAGAAATATTATATTCCCTTTCACTAGACATCATATCACCAAAAAAAGGTGCAAGATCTATTATATTGTTGTCAGCATTTGAATAAATATAATAGGATGACACTTCATCAAACACGACATTGCGGGAAACAAAAACCTTCTTTGTTTGTGGATCCATGCATCTCCATCCTTTCCTGTGAGAATCATAACCAACAAAAATGCGTTTTCTTGTCTTTGGATCAAGTTTAATTTGTTTATTTTTTGATATATGAACATAACAAACTGAACCAAAAATTCAAAAGTAACTCATATTGGGTTTGTGATGATATAAAGCTTCAAAAAGTGATGATTTTATGTCTGGCCATAGAGGTAAATGGTTCATGACATGACTTGCAGTCTGAACAGCTGCTGCTCACGGCTCTCTTGGAAGATTCTTTGCATATAGCCATGACAAACTCATGGTCATAAAGTGTGCTAACCTGGATTCAGCAAACCCATTCTATTGTGGGGTTTGAGGGCATGTTAATTGGCGTTGAATTCCATTTTTGTTACAATATTCAAGGAACAAATTAGTCATATACCCCCCACCGTTATCTGTTCGCAAACACTTTATCGGTAAGTTGAATTCTTTCTCCACCTGTTGTTTGAATAGAATAAAATTTGAAAAAACTTCTCTCTTATTTTTAAGGAAGTATACCCGAAAAAATTGAGAAAAGTCATCCATGAAAATTAATAGATAATAAAAACCAACATAGCTAGGTGTTCTTGTTGGTCCCATGAGCTTTGAGTGGACTAGTTGTAATGAAGCAAAAGCTCTATTTTTCGAACTTGGAAAAGGAAGGCAGTGAGATTTCCCATATTAGCAGCCATCACAAACAACATTATGTCTAATTTCTTTGAAAATGGGAACTCCACCAAGAAGCTTTGCAATAGAGATTTTTTGCAATAATTGATAGCCAACATGTCCTAATTGAGCATGCCAAATTGTTGCGCTAGCATTCTGCCCTGTCTTTTCGACATATACATCACTTGCAGACAATACATACAGTGATTCTTTTCTTTTACCAGTGAATAAAACATCAGCTGCAATGTGTTTGACATTTGAAAGAATTTTTACATCATTTGGACCAAAAAGGACATATCTCCCATAATCAGTTAATTGAGAAACTGAGGCGAGATTCTTCTCTAAGCCTCCTAGAACATGATAAACATCCTTAAGTGAAATAACTCCATCATATGAAATATCAGCCTTGACATTGAAATCTATTTATTTTAATACAAGTTGGAAAGAATTATCAGCTATCATAACAACTCTTTTTCCAAAATATAGGTGAACATTAGAGAGTAAGGAATTATTGCCTGTTGCATGATGGGAGCAACTAGAATCAACAATCCATTCCTTGTTTAGTTTATGAATGTAACGGCCCCGGAATTTTAAAATGAAATATGTGTATTAAAAAGGTCAAATGCGGAAGCGTAATAAAAATTTTGATTAACATCCCTTACACTAAAATAAAAAACGTGCTCAAAGTATAAAAGAACAAACTAACTAAAAGAGAAACTCGAAAATAAAAACTATAAATATAACTACGGAGTCTTCAGGCGTCCCCTTCGCCGTCTTCCTGCGGAACGGGCTCGGGAACAATGTCTTCTTGATCTGAAATGATTAAATAAGGAATGAGCTACACCAGCCCAGTAAAGACATCACACTATCTCACCGTCACGGAGGTAAAGGTGGGTAGAAAACATGAAAAGACCAATGGAGCATAATTTACAACAAATTCTTTTATCAATAATAAAATCCTTTACTATCCACTTACCTCGGTGAAATTCATAAAACAACATACGAAGGCAATAACATTATCATCATCATGAAATCATATGAACTGTATAACATAATACTTATCACGCCTTTTGCAATTCAATCATTACACAACATATTTTTCCTCATTTACCAGCCTACTAGTATCCATGGGGATCCATAGGGGTCCCGCTACCCGTGAACCCTTAACACTTGTAATCAGATTCCAGGGCCGTCCCCATACCCCGTCCGGTATGGGCGCCAAAATTATAAACCTCAATACCCCATCCAGTATGAGGGTGAAACGGGCCGTCCCCATACCCCGTCCGGTATGGGCGCTAAAACACATAAGGTCTCCATACCCCGTCCTGTATGAGAGACCACAATCCCGGTAGGATTCCCTACGGACTCGGTCCGTCCACCATCTCCCAGGATATCTAGTCAGGCTGACCACATTATACAATTATCAATTTACATAACCTTTCATTCCCCTTTTCCTCAGTCAGCATCATCAATTCACACACAAACAAGCAAACCAGTAATTTATGCCAAACAAGACAACATACAACATCGGGTTCTCAGTCATTCAACCCATAATCAATAAAACAGTGATATATGCACACGAAACTATGAAATGAAAACATCAGACCTCATACTGCATTTAAAACTGTAAAATAGGCCAAACAACAGCTGACCGACAAACACACCAGACTCGGACTCCATTAGCGACCTTAAACAATTTCACACATCTATTAATTCACGAAATACCGTTTTATCATTTATTGAACTTTAATACCGTGATAGGAAATAGGGTGAGGGGTCCTTACTTGTTTCGGGGTCTGAATACGGCTCTACAGTGCACCTACAGGCTGTCCCTAATTTTCTCTGAATTTTTTCTGGGGAACTGAAACGCACTACTGGTACCTGCACGTGTCCTAAAAAATCCCAAATTAGACCCAGGGCCCCCTTTCGGCCAATAACGCAATTCCGGCACGGCGGCGATTCGCCTCGGGTTGGCCGTTTTCGGCCATTTCCAGTCGAATTCGGCCACACTTGCATCGGTCCCTGCGATAAAACAACCCTAGGGCCCTCGGGGGGCCAAAAAATTACGAAAAACCGAAGCTTACTAGCGGCGGTGCTCTCGGGTGCGGCGGCTCTTCGGCGAGGTTCGTGTTTTGGTGATTTGGCTCCGATCAACCTGTAGAGAAAGGAATGGTGATCACGGTGATATAAAAATTGTATCAAACGGAGGCCGGGAAGGGCCTCATTGGAGGAAAAAATCGAGGAGGGGTGCGGCGGCGCAGCTGGGTTTCGGCCGTATTTTCCGGCCGTTTGGCCAGGATTTTGGCTTCAATTTGGCCACAAGGGAACTCAGCATTGAAAAACAAGCCGAGGGTATGAAATTTACCTCGATCGGCGGTCGAAAAACTCCCCGGTGCGGCCGCGGGTGGCGGCGGCCGGCTCCTCCGGCGTCTGGTTCGTTTTCTCCGGCGAGGGCTGGCGGCTAAGGTTTTTGTGGTCAGGTGTGGGGGGTTTATTTATACCCTTTGCCTTTTAATCACAGCCGTCCATCTTGATTTAATCTGGACCGTTCGATCACGATTTAATTTGGATTAAATCTGGGTCGTCCATCGCGATTAAATCTGGGCCGTCCGTACTTGATTGAATCTGGGCCGTCCGTGCGCGTGCATCTGGGCCGTCCGTGCGCGTGCATCTGGACTGTCCGTGCGCACGCTTGATCTGGGCCGTTCGTGCGCGCGGGGACGCATCTGGGCCATCCGATTGCGCGCACGCGGATCGCCTACGTGGCCCGTTCCCGGGTCGGCGTGGCCTTGCCACGCGGCAAGTCCTGGTTGGCCAGGGCTGCTGACTGGACCGCTGACGTGGCTGCTGACGTGGCGCTGACGGGGCACAATTTTTTTAAATTGCGTTTTGACACCTGGTATCTGATTTTCTTTTCAAAAATACCCTAGAATCCTAATTTTCACCCTTTTTTTTCAAAATCAATTTCAATTAAATCCAAATAATATTTTTACCCAATTTTATCATTATTATTATTTTTATTTTTATTAAACTAAATTAAATTAAATAAATCAATTAAAATTCAAAAATTATAAAATAAACTAAATAAAATAAATAAATAAATTAATAATAATAATTATTATTATTATAAAATTAGTGGGCGTTACAATGAAGGCATTAGTATCTGCAATTGTCTTGGAATTAATTTTTTAGTTGATAACTTCAATGGATAAGCAATGCTCCCATTTTGGTTGTTTAGATTCACCACTTTCATATACAATGTTTGCTTTTGCTTCTGAAAGATTGACACAACAATTCTGTTTGATATGACCAGGTTTTCCACATCGATTACACACCATCTTCACACAACAATTGCATTTTAAGTGTCCCTACTTTCTGTACCTGTAACAAACTTTTGAATTTCCTTTAGACTTCCCATTAGTTTTAAACTGCTGATATCACCTTTAGACTTAGTAGGAAAATTATTTTTTTCTTTTTTTTTTTGTATACAGAACATCTTCCATCTGAGAGAGAGATTGCTTGTTGTTGCTAATCATTTGTTTCACTAAAGCTTCTTGTTTTGAGAGAAGGTTCTCCAAATCAATAATAGAGGGTTGAGTTGCCCACCCTTGTATTGAAGAAATAAATGGCATAAATACTTTCTGCAGTCCACGAATAAGATAACGATGCAAACGAGCGTCACTAATTGGCTCTTTCACGTCCAGCTTTGAAATTTCAGCACACGAGGTTTTAACTTTCAAAAAATATTCTGAAACTGAAAGATTATCTTGAGTCATTCTAGCAAGTTCATTCTCTAAATACTGTAGCCGCATTGTGTTCTTTTGGGTGAACAGCCTCTCAAGTGTCTCCCACACTTGTTTTGGGGACTGCAAATCATGAACATGCTCAATATACTCTTTGCTGAATGATGTTTGCAAGGCAAACAAAGCTTTGTCGCACTTTATCTTCCACTTTCTACTCAATCCAACATTTTGTGGCATATCCTCTAGAATTATTGTTTCATCACCAGAGATAAGATCCCACAAATCCTACTATTGTAAATAAGGTTTCATGCATAATTTTCAGTAAATATAATTATTACCAACAAGTTTTCTATAAAGGCTTGAGAGATTACTCAATGAATAACTTAAACATCTCACTTTAAAATGTTAACAGAGAAAGATTTAAATACTGAAGATGTTTCTAAAAAATCTCAATTGTTTGTTTTAAGAGCACCAACATGCTGTTGTCATTATCCCAACTAAACCAACATGCTACTGCATTATCTCAACAATCCCTTAAAGAAAGATGAACACAAACTAATTCCTAAATAAATGGAAAGCTAAAAGGATAAACTTTCGACTTTGTCAGCAATTCTTTGCTAATTTGTAAGTTGCACTAATTTTTGACAAGACATGTATAACGCGAACTACAATTCATAGGCTCATTGGATCCAAAATTTGTACTAATTTTGAATTAATGAAATGACACATATTCCAATACCAGTTTTAATATTTTGAGTCTAAACACCACTAGTCAATAATTTTTTGAACTCAAACTATTAGTTTTCAAAAATTAAAGTTCAAGCATGTACCTCAACAATCATACATTCTTAGCAGATGAGATTAAGATATCATAAAACTATAAACACATAACAATAAATTGAACAACACTCAATACTAATTTCTAAGGCCTCTCTAAGCAAAATATAATGATTTGATTTTACTAGTATTTATAAATTTAGATAAAAGATTATTATTGTTCTTGTTTAGC
This sequence comes from Carica papaya, assembly GCF_054855325.1. Classification (NCBI taxonomy): domain Eukaryota; kingdom Viridiplantae; phylum Streptophyta; class Magnoliopsida; order Brassicales; family Caricaceae; genus Carica; species Carica papaya. Next base: position 10,419,706 of record NC_142317.1, read on the forward strand.
CAATTACAATTTTAGGATATTATAATTATTTTAGCTATTGATTGTAAAATCCTCTCATTAAGTATTAATTTTGGATTTTTTAATTTTAAGGAATACTCTAAATAAGAACTCTCTTAACTACATGTTCTTTTCTAAAGCTAAATAAAACGTTATGAGAACGAAAAATATTGTGTATAGGCAGGGGCTTCAACATCAAGCTATTAAGGAAGCTTTTAGGCAAAGATGCAGATTTGCTTGCTTGGAAAAACCCAATTAGTATCCAAAATTTAGCATAATATAGACCTTTATTAATGTTCTAATTCAAAATAACTCTTTTGTTAACTTGTTACTTACTGAAATTTATCATACTTTTTTTTTCTTTTTTCAAAATGATTGATTTTGAAACAACCCGAGAACTATAAGGGAAATAAATTCATAAATTTAATGCGGAAGCGTATAATAATGTTAGGGTTTACATTCTATACACATAAATTTGAATTGCCAATAGAGCTACGGAAATGTTCTTTTCATAGAGATGTATAAAAAAAATAAAATAAACATATGAAAATAATAAATAAATATTGTGGAGAGGTTAACCTCCACTAGCTCTTGATGGGGTCCAGGGGACACCTACTCATAGTCCTCCTACTGATCAAGGTCTAGGTCTTGATCTTCTTGATCTGAAATAGTTAATAATATCACACTACTCACCGATATAGAAACTGAAGGTTGGTAAAAAAACATAAAACAACTAATTGAGCTCTTAATTTAAGTAAGTTTATTTATCATAAGAAAAATTATTTATTGCATACTTAACGTTATGAGATTTTCAAAATCAACTTATAAAGACAATAACTCAAATGACATTATAATCTCTTATACAAGTGAGCAAGAACAATAACTTTCCCTTTTTTATCTGCTTACTGGTACCTTTGGGGGTCCATAGGGATGTTTCCCTACGCGTGAACCCAATATCTAAACTTATCGATTATCCGGCCGTCCCCATACTATCCGGTATGAGCACCAAAATATCATCCTTTGATACCCCATTCGATATGAGTGTAAACTGGGCCGTCTCCATACTATGTCTGGTATGAGTGCTAAAAATATCATTCCTCGATACCCCAACCGGTATGAGGTGACATTCACAGTATGATTCCCTATATACCCGGTCCGTCTACCATCTCTCAGGATATCAAGTAAGACAACTATTTATTAATTCACATCATCAAGCAATTTTCCATTTGTATATTAATTTCACGTTTCACAATCAACCGTCAGTTACATAAAACAAGTGATATATGTATCAAGGAAGTACAACTGAATCATTTAACTATTTCAATATATTATGTATTTAAAGCTGTACGAGCAAGTAATCAGTTAAACAGGACATATAAACAACTAACCGGTTCCAGCTCTATTAGTGACCTGTAATTATTCCTAAAGTTTTTTAAATTTTATAGAATACCATATTATTGATTTTTAAGCTTCAATTTCGTAACAAAGAATAAAGTGAGAGATTCTTACCCGAATTGATGTTTGAAATCCCGTACTTTCTACCGTGCCTCCTGGCGATCCTCAAATTTCTTAAATTTTACTGCGAAGATTATACACGCTCTACGTAACTAAAAAAATACCCCAAAAATCCAAAATCAATGTTAAAATTTTTTTCCAGCTAATTTCAGAATTTTAGCACGGCGGTGGTGCCCTACTCTGACGACGGCACCACCTCCCGCGATAGCAGTTTACCTCAGCTTGGTCGTTTTCGACTGGTTTAGGTCGACCTACAGAAAATAGAATGGTGAACATAATGATGAAAAAATCGCACGAAACAAGAATAAAAAAGAGGATCATTGGAGGAGGTTGTGGGATTTGGGCCGCGGCAGCCTCGTTAGATTTTGTCCTCGATTTTTCACTCACTCGTCATTTGTTTTATTTCGATATGGCCATGGGGGTGCTCGAAATCGAATTTTGAGTGGGTAGGAGAATTTTTATCTTTTTTGGCGATCAGAGGTAGTTCCGGTGTGACGACGGTCGACGATTGACTTCCTTCTCTAGCGTCTGATTCTTCTTCTCCGATGGAGGGACTGACAGTTAGGGTTCGGGTTCTGTGTGATTCGAAATATTTATACCCATCCTGCGTTAATTTGGGCCTCTATCGTGTTTAATCTTAACCGTTCGATCGCGCCTAAAGAGAAAATAAATATGAACCGTTCATCGCGTTTGATCTCGACCGTTTGATCGTGCCTAAGGGAGAAGCGGATCTGGACCGTCCACACACGTGGGATCGATCCTGGGTTGTCTAATCGCGGGGCATGCGGATTGCTCACGTGGCCTCTCGTGTGGCGCCAATGTCAGCGCGCTTGGTCATGCGGCGCGCTCCGATTCGTCAAGGCTGCTGACTAGGCGGTCCTACATGGTCAAACTTTTTCTAATTACACTTTGACCCTCTATTTTTAATTTTTTTTTCAAAAACACCCTCCAAACTCAAATTTTCACCCATTCTTCCTAAAATTATTTTCAATTTCATCTCTAATTCGTTTTTTCTAAAAATTCAATCAAATTAAAATAAAATAATTTTTTTTTAATTATTATATATATATTCATAATCCGTAAACATCATCCCGACTCAAATTTCGGGTTCGGGTATTACAGATTTATTTTGAAATAATTAGTTGGAGATTATTCTAAATTAAAATTGTCGAATATAAATTCAAAGTGTGAATCAAATTTCCAATCTTTTGAATAAGAATTGTTAGTAGAATAAAATATTAAGATTTAGGATATACTTCATTACTAAAATTTATTGTTATCTATTGTAATTTTTAAAGAAAAATTTTGAAATTATATATTTTAATAATATTTTTTGATATTATTGACAACTAGAATTAATTACTTTAAAAAAATCGTATAGATGTTGAATCTTATAATGTACTTTATAGTTGAAAAAAAAAATAAGTTATCTAAGTACTTCATTGGATTTAATTTTATTTTAAATTCAAGTGAATCTTTAAAACAATTATAATTTACTCTGTGATGAATTTGGTTTTGCAGTTTATAGATGAATAATATGCATTTGCTACCTTTCATGTTCTTGTAGATCTCATGTTAAAGATAATCAGATTTTGAGGTTTTATTCCGGAGACAAGTTAGAATGAAGTGTGTGTAGCTTCGAGATACATTGCCTTCACAGGAGGAAGTTAAAACTGAAATTGGATTGGTTTCGTGTTGTAATGTTATGCAAATGAAATTAATAATTAGTTTACATCACGGAACATATTTATTTTTTGTATCGTTCTCGAACTTAAAATTTTAAAATAAAAATCATTGTAGTTTTTAAGCACTTTAATGGTGTTTCCAATAGAATTAGTAACGATTTCAAAAGTTGTTTAAAATTATTGTTGTGAAATCTTTTCAAGTCTTCCATCACTTGTGTTATGACGTTATAATTTATTTTATGTAATATATATATTCTATATGTAAAAATATGACTTAAATTATTTTTTTATTAATTTTTAATTATTTCAATTTTTATAATTATTTTAATTAAGTATATAATTTTAATTTTTTTTACGTATTTTCTTCTTATATTTTTTCAGTAATACTACAATTAATAGTCATTTTTATTAAAAAAAATAGTTCAACCTTTTCAAAATAATAATACTTTTTATAACTATTGCTATCAAACATCAAACAAATTAACGGTTATTTTAAAATAACAGAACAAATTATAAGTGCCTAAAAGGTTCATTAAATTAATAATTAACTTAAGTTCTTAACATATTCTTATTATGTATTATTTTCGAATTTAAAATCTTCAAATTAAGACCAGTATGATTTTTAAAATATATTATTTTATTTTTTACTTCAAATTCAATCACAATTCTATTGTCAGGTTTTACAAATTAATTTAATAATTATTGTTAAATATTAATTTAATAATTATTATTAAACACACTTTTGACTGAATTCAAAGTATTATTTTTTTAAATGACAGAAGAAATCAAACAATTTCTAAAAACATCTCAAACAATAAATTTTCTTATCTTTAATGTTGACATTTAGGAGCTTCTGTAGAAAAATTTGCTCGATCATCAATGGCAGCCACCACTGCAGTTGCCCAGGAAACTCCATCCCTTTCAACCTCAAGATGTGTCTGTCGTGTGTTTATGAGTTTTAGGTCTTGTTTAGATAAATTTTAGTGATGAAAGATTAATGTATGATAGTGACAATAATTAGATAACAATAATATAATATGAGAATGATAAATTTTTTTTATATTTAAATAATTGTATATTAATATATATTAATGACAATTATTTTATTTAAATGATAGAATAATATAATTGTATTTTTAGTTAAATTAATAATTTATTAATGTATTATTATATGCAATAATAAATATATATAAAAAGTATGTAATGAAAAAAAATATAAAAATATAATTAAATTGATATTTAAATAAATAATTATTACACATAATTAAATTAAATTTTTATATTCAATAAACTGAATAATTATTATTTATATTATTACATTAATTTAATTTTAATAAAAATAAAATTATTTATATATTAAAAATAAATAATTATAATTATATATTATTATATTAAATTTAAAATTATTTTAATAAATAAAAAATTAAAATATATTTAAAATAATTATTCACCATGAATTAATTTATTAAATATATTTTATGAAATTATCTATTTATAAAAATATAATAAAAATTAAATATATTTTATGAGAATATAATAAAAATAAAATTATATATTCGTCACACATGCAATCAATTCAATAGTTTTTAAAATTTATTTTAAATTTGTGAGTCGGCAACATTTCGGAATGGATGTTGAAACAAACTAAATTTTATTAAATATTTTATATTAATTTATTATTATTTATCACTAAAAAACAGGACTTTAGTTGCGAAGACGCGCCACAAATTCACGGATCATCACTATACAGCTTTGGTGCAGGCTGGTATCCACACCTTCAGGGACGACGATGGGATTGAGAGGAGCGAGGATATCGAGGCTGAGCTCTGAACTGTAATGCAAAGGTAAAAAATATCCATCGTCGTGCTCTGAAAAGCTTACGCTTCCTCCCGGTGGTGCCTCGATGAGCTCGTAACCATCATGGAGCGAAGAAGATCGAGTACTTCAGAGTATTTTGTAATCCCTGTATTCTATGATGTGGATCCTTCGGAAGTCAGGAAACAGAAGGGGAATTTTGCTGGACGCTTTTGCTAAACATAAAGAGCGTTTTAAAGAGGAAATGGAGAAGGTGAAGAGGTGGGGGCAGCTCTTAGAAGAAGTTGCAGATTTAAGCGGAATGGTTCTGCTACAGAATAGGTGATTAACATCCTTCTATCTCTTGTTTCTTGCTAAACGGCATATTTAAAGAAGATTACGGACTATATAAGTTGAAAAATGACGAGTATTATTTTGTTCCTATATAAAATTAGTGTAAGAGTTTAAATATAGACGAGGTATTCAAGGCTTCAGTTTTGTCGGCAACTCCGACTGTTGCCAAGCCTTTTAGGCAAGTTTAGCGTCAATGAGTATTAGTGAGATGAGATAGCAGTGAGTGAGGGAATAACGAGAACAGTGTCAAAGAATTTTTGTTTTTTTTTACCAGAACAATTTAGAAAGGAACAACCAGTATTAGACCCACGATGGGGAGAACCGTTACGGAACATCACTTCAGATATATTTTTTGGAGAAGTATATAAGAGAAAACCCAGTGTGTCGGTCATATGAGCAGCAGCGCCGCGTTAGGAAACTAAGATGTTTCCTGAGGCTCTTGGAGTTGAAGGGCAAAAAAGAACCGTCGAAGAGAATCAGTCTGGGTCCAGGACAGCATGGACACCTGCCTGAACAGTGAATTACATTCTCTGGCAGTGTGTTTGTAGCCCAAACAGAACTGACCCCGAAGAGCTTTAGGTTTTTTTATGATAATTTGTTCTCTGGTAGTGTGAAAAAATATTCTTGGGTGGTTCTTGTTGATTAGACCTTGCGCTATTTATAGCTTACAAGGAATTAGGTTGTAGAAAACCAATGGTCCAAAAATACAACAATAGATGTATATATGGTCTATATAGCATTCTAATAACAGATTAAATAAAAAGAAAGCACACACACACACACACACACACACGCGCACACAAGCACACACGTGTGTGCATATATATATATATATATATATGACCAGAGTTGCAAAGATTACATTTTTGCCATTAATGAGCCCAAATTGCACGAACCGCATATAACCATATAAACACAATATGTCACGGATTATATCCTGTCTTATAGTGCAATAACTGAAACATATTTACTTAAATCACATATACTCAGAGTAAAGTAAAATAATTTAACTTCATTAATTATAATATAATCGATAATCATTATATCCCTTAACTATAAAACATAAACATATGATACGAGAATCTAATTTTTTTTTTTTACATTACAAAACAAAAGTATGAAATAATAATCTTAATTTGAGGGTCTAACTTCAATTTTTTTTTTTATATCACGGTTCACTCTGCAGCGGTATCTTCGGTATCTAGAGAGTGATGGGGAGGGGATGAGATAAAATATTTTCATAAACAATATTATAAATCATATCATATTATATGTAATATGTAGTTTTCTTTCACATAATAAAATGTATATCGTATATACTTTCCAAAAACAAATACATGAATCAGAAGATCAATATACAAATTAGAAAATGGACTCATAATTGCTTCATTGTATACTTCATCACTATTATGGAGAATCAATCAGTTATCATATATGATGCGTAAACATACATACTTATAATTGGTTCTTCATGCACTTGAACACGAAATGAAATGCATGGGTACCTTAAAACACAACCATTCCCCCAACACAAAATGGTTAGGGCATACAGATCACATGATTCATCATACACCAGAACACAGAATGACATGTATGAGCAATTAAAACATTGAGACCCTCAAACACAGAACGACAGGGCAGCCAAATCACATTGAGTCCTAACATGATGGAGGTGGAACTGAATGACTTGTTTCCTTAATTAATGATGCACAGAAAACGGAAACACTTTCAAAATTACATAGCACTTGCATCATAATCGAGTAAATACATAACACTTAATTAAACTAATGAAATTAGAAAACGGATTCATATCACTTCATTATATATTTCATCACTATTATGGAGTATCAAATAATTATCATATATTATGTGTACCCACACATACTTATCACTAGTTCTCCATGCACCCAAACATGGACGACATATATGGGTAACTTGAAACGTTACTACCCCACAAACATAGAACAATCAGGGCACGCAAATCACATTGATTCTCCATACCTCTAAACACGGAACGACATATATGGGTGCACATTTATCAATTTTCTAATATACTCGAGCATGAAACGACATGTATAGGCACATTGAAGCCTAGCATAATGCAGGTGCTCTCAGAACAACTTATTTCCATAATGAGTTATGCACACACATCAAAATCACATTTCAAAAATAAAAAATAAAATCACACTTATATTGAAGTAAAAGTTTAATAACTATTTACTTAGCACATACAAATAAAATAATTTCGAAAAATATGTAGGTCATAATATCACATCTACTTGCACAGTTTTAATAATGAAAATACATAAAATACTTCAAAGCTACATAGACTAATGAATCTACAATACCCACTTACATTAGGTCTTAAGCAGTTGTATTTCAAACTTTTCCTTTTGACCTATCATTATACGAATTCCTTCGATAGAGTTTCGGGATGATTTGGATTTCATTCTTTCTCACGAGTTTAATGTCCTTTTGATCGTGAGTCTTTTTCCTCTTCTCTTTCTTTTTCTTTGCCTTTATAGTTTAACAGAGCTTCCCCCAAGGTTTTTATATATAATAAAGCCTCACAATACTCTCAACAAAATCACACACTTCGCACTCTTTCTTTTTTCTTCACTTATATGCTTCTCACTGTTTCTCTCCCATCCACAATGTTCTTCCTCTATTCCCTACTTATAAAAGTTGGGAGCCATGAGAGAAAGGCTGTCACTCTTGCATCATGTCACTTCATCTAAAAGTTGTCACATTTTATTATGTCACTCCATCTAAAAGTTGTCATTTTTCATTATGCTACTTTATCTAAAAGTTATCATTTTTTTTATTTTTTCACTTGATCTAAAAGGTTTTCACCTTTCGTCATGCCACTTCATGCTTATTCAATTTGTTTCCTTATCTTTATTCATTATTTTTTTATTTGACTCCAAATTTGAGCTGAAATAGACCCCACTAGACTCCTTTAGGCCCACTTAAGCCCATATGCCCAAGATAGCTAGCCATTATAAGCTTCTCCACATGTCTCTCGGATTCTCTTTGGTTTTCTCCCAATTTTCTTCCACAAAATTTTTTCTCACTTTTTAAAAGTAATTTGTAACCTATTAAGATGTTATTTTGCTCCGAAACTCGTTCTTTGGTCAGAAAAATTAGTTTCCTATTTTAAGAGAAATTCTCATTCTAAAGGATTCTCTTTGACCTAATTTTACTATTTCCTTCCTGGTTGTCATTAAACAAAGTTCTTGTCCTTAACACATATTCCTAGATGCATATACACGCTTAATCAACCATACCAAACATGAAAAATCAGAATGCAGAAAATTCAAACTATTACATGATCGTGCAGTCCATATCTAATCGCAAAAAAGTATTTAAACTGGCCCCTCCCCTGCCCAATCGCCATGTACCCCGAGGAAGAAGAAAAAAAAAAGAGATAAGAGGGAAGAAAAAGGAATAAGAGAAGAAGAAGTCGTCGTTTGTGATAGGGGAAAGAGAAAAAAGTAAGGGAAAAGGGAGATATCGTGGAAGAAAGAGAGGGAATCACGAAAAGGAAACAATCCATGGACTGTTGGAAGTTGAAAATGTGAAAATCAATCGGCTTTTTTAGTGACCCGACTCCCTTCGGCATGATCAAACGTGAACTTTCGTGAGTGAATTTCTAGAGCTTCTTTTATCATTTTAATTAAATAAAATACTTTAGAGATAGCTTATAACACCTCGAACCTTTGCGCTTCATTGTGGTATCAAACTCTATTATTTTGGACTTCATGGCCATTTAAATTATATCGATATTCTGTTTTAAAAATTTATTTTTATTTTTATTAATTTCTTTAAGATTGTTCTCAAATTATTTTGAAATTATTTTGAGTTAAATTTCAGGAAAATAAGAAAAGATCAAAAAAGAAGAAGAAAATGCACTATGCATGGTCATATATGTGTGGGCCCACGTGTTAGCCCCTGCATGACACAGTGTGGATATGTCCGTGCACATGCAAGTGCCTACATAGGCACTTTGTGCGCACGACATGCCAGTCTGTGCGCGCACAGCTCACGTAGGCCATGCGCACTAGCAACCGCGCAGAAGGCCTCCTGCCGTGCAGACATGCCGCCCCATGCCCGTAGACATGTTGGCCTTGCGGACATCCCATCCATAGTAGCCCTTCCACAACCACCCGCCACTTACCCCTCATGGATGGTTGCCACGTGGCAAACATACAGAGCCCCCTTCCAAGCCTATTTAAATGGACTCCTTCTCCCCATTTTTCCCTCAATTTTTATATTCTTCCACTATCAAAAGAAACTTAGAGAGAGAAAGAAGAAGAAGAAGGAAGTAGGAATACTCGCAAGGCTCTTTTCTTCCCCACCCAAAAGACAAATCTAGTTACGATTACGGTAAAAAATTCTTTAGTATTTTATCTTAAATTTCTAATGCGTTTTCTAGTTAAACTAATTTGTATGTTGATGATTTGATGAATGGATTTCTATGCTAGTTTTGGTAATTGATTTTTGAAATATGAATATGAGAGATATTATGCATGAAGGATGTGCTATATGATGATTTGAAATGCATGTGGGATTGATCCTTTATCTTATCCTTGATGATGGAAAAAAGGGTTGTCCTATGAAACTCCAACTCTAAAAAATATCTCGATGATCAAGTTTGGATAAAACGAGCCTTTAGTTGGATATGTTTTTAAATCCCACTGGGTTATAGATGTGAAACAATTATGGAATGTGATGGATTTGAATATGTGTTTGTTATAAATAAATATCGAAGATGAAAGAGAAAAGACTGAAAATCCATTTGACCATTATCTCCAAGGGGTTTTTGTTTCTCCCTCCTCTGAATATGATATGTTGATAAACCACTCCCTGTGAATAATCGACATTTTTCCTCTAATAAAAATAGATTCGTGATATGATATGTAGGGCCATAGTGACGACGTATGGTCATGGTAAATATTATACTCAATATTGTTATGGAACTGACCCAATATCGTTATGGAAATGACCAATATCCTTATGGAACTAATCTAATATCGTTATAGAACTGACCCAATATCCTTATGGAATTGTCCCAATATCATTATGGAACTGTCCCAATATCGTTATGAAACTGACCCAATATCGTTATGGAACTGATATAATCATTATGGAATTAACCCAATATCATTATGGAATTGTCCCAAAATGGGAATTGAATTGAACCCAATGAGAATTGAATTGATTTGGTCATTCACAGTGGTAGCTAGGGATCTACTCTCAGTAGATATATGTTGGAATGGCTTCCCACGGAGGTCAATAAAAGACTTAATAAAACACAAATTTGATTGAGAATATCTGTTTAGAAACTCTACAGTTATTTATATGATACTTTTTTTAAAATTATTCTGATCTTATCGTATTCTTAGTTGGTCTAAGTAGTTTCTATTGCAATACTTATTTATGATTGACTCTATACTTCCTCTGCCATTATTTTGATGATGATCATTGTTTTCATAAATAAAATAACAATATTTTATAAGTAGTTGAAGTGAGCTCATTTTGTGGAGACTTTTGAGGTAAAGTTATTTAATTAAGAAGTGATGTTTCTTCTCCAAAGTGTTAATTACTTTTTGAACCTTAGTGGTGTATTTTAAATATTATTTTTCTTACTGAGCTTATATGGAATTCACCCCTAATCCATGCTCCCCCGATGATGGTAATGATGATTCGTTCGCTGAATTGCCCCTTGAAGCTTGTCTGGATCCCTTCTTGGATCCTTATGATGATTACAAGTGTTTTATTTTTTCCATACTCTAATGACACATATTTATAATTATTTAAATGACTCTTGTTTTGTATATTTATATTTGAGTAGCCAACCTTTGGCCTCAGGTGTAAAATAAACCTTTGATTTTGTGAAAGAGATTTTCATTTCTGCTTCAATGTTAAACTTATTACTTGCACTCGTAACTGTTTCTGTTATTAGGCTCTTTTTTACCCCACCACATATTTGGGATGCTACAATTGGTAATAGAGCATGATTCTCAGAAAAATCACTTACACCGAGACCTATAATTTAGATTTAGAGAAAACCTTAGATAATTCTTAAAATTAGAAGTAACATTTTCCTTTTAGTCATCAAGCTTGTTGTCTCCCTTTTGTGGGATTAATGACTCAAGGGAGACCATTCGTAGAACACCCCGAGGCCCAAGATACTCCGACTTGGGCCGAATTCACATAATTATTTCAAGTCATCCAGGGTTTGATTGCTGCTGTAGGTTTAACCAAAACTAGCCTACCAATGATTTTTGTCATGTTGACATAACCATTTCACAAAACATCTTTGAGTTTAGGAGACTAAACCTTCCTTCCTTTGACAGTGGATCCAATCTCTTAGCCGCAGAAGTCTGGATTCTATAAATAGAAAAGCTTTTCTCTATTTTAGACCTAACTAAGGAACAAAAGGTTCCTTTAACAGCTTTTCTGTTTACTAGTGAAGCTGAGCATTAGTGGCAGCTTAAGAAAGATGTCTTGCCCACTCCTACATCATGGGATACTTTTATGGATGTCTTTCTAGAAAAACTTTTGCCAGTTTATGTTGGGGAGAAAATGAGGAGAAATTTCAGGACCTACACCATAGAAGTATGACTGTTAGCGAGTATATAGCTAGGTTTGTTTAGTTATCCCGGTTTGCTCTCATAATGGTTTCCATTGAGAGCTGAAAAGCTTAAAAATTCTTGAAGGGTCTTAGAGCAGATATCTTTGACCATAGTGCCCTAATAAAGCCTAGTACCTATGCCAAATCCCTTGAGCACGCTAGTTGGCCGAAGGATTCATTTCGCCCCGATATCAACGCATCACCCACATCTATACTCAATAGCCGCACAAGAGAAAGATAACTGACCATAGAATCAACTGTGTTGATAAAAAATCCCATATAGCACCAAATCCTGCTTTGCCCCACCTCCTATAAAACCCTTTCAGTTTGGCTAGCCTTGTCGATATTGTGGGCGAGATCATGGTGACCGGCCCTGCTGTCGTTTGAACAACTCTTACTATAAGTATGGGAGCACACAACACTTTGTGAGGGATTACCCTTAAAAGCCCTAAGACATTGTGAAATCAGTCGCACAAGGAAGAGTCTTCCATATTAATGAGCCTAGCGTTATTATTACAACAACCATCATTCAGGTACGCCTTTTGTTCGCAATTCTACCACTCGTAACTTGATAGATACTGATACTACTCATTCTTTTGTATCACGTAAATTTGGTAAGAACTTAGTAATTAAACCAGAGCCATTAGGACAAGTTTTGGTAATAGAAACACCCTCTAAAGGATTTTTGAAAGCACGCATTATTTACAAAAACTGTAGAGGGAATACTTTGGGTAAGAAATTAATCGTAGATCTAATACTTCCAGAATTTTTTGGATTTTACATAATGGATTGGTTAGGGAACTATCATGCTATTATTGACTGTGATGATAAAATTGTAACCTTATGCTCGCCTAAAAGAAAAAAATCTTAAGGCTATAATAGAAAATTTTCTTTTGAATAAATATTTTTTTGAATGTATAAAAAACGAATATTTTAAACTACTACTTGCCTTTTTCTAACTTGTGTGATGTATAGCCGAATGGATCCTAAGCCATTACTCCAAACAATCCCTGTTGCTTGTAACTTTTTGGATGTTCTTTTGGCAGAGTTACCAAGTCTACCTCCTAGATGAGAAATAGAATTCTCCATCGACTTAGTCCCTTAAGCACAATCTATCTCAAAACTGACATATTAGATGGGACGAGCATAATTCGTGGAGTTAGGACAACAGATTGCTCCATTGAGAAAACAGAAGTTCGTCGGACCGAGTCATTCTCCTTACAGTGCTCTAGTGCTATTTATGAAAAAGAAGAATGGGGACCCTCAGACTCTATGTTGACTATCGGGAGCTAAACCATGTCACCATCAAAAGTAAATACTCTCTGCCCCATATTGACAACTTATTTGATCAATTGCAGGGAGCATCTGTTTTCTCTAAAATTGATCTCAGGCCAACCTACCACCAATTGAGGGTTAATGCCAAAAATGTTGTAAAAACTGTGTTCTATTATAGATACGGCCAATCCGAATTTAGGATCAGCCCTTTCAGGTTGACAATGCCCCCAGTTCCTTCATGGACCTCATGAACTAGGTCTTTAAGCCTATATTAGATCAATACATCATCGTTTTCATTGATGACATCCTAATATATTGTAAGAGCCTTTAAGAATATGGAATTCACCTTGCTTAAGTATTAGAGATCCTCTGTCAGTATAGACTTTATGCCAAATTGAGCAAGTGCTCCTTTTGGTTGGACTGGATTTTTTCATCGGTCATGTGGTTATTAATTGGAGCTAACTGACCAACATCACAGAAATTCACAGCTTCTTAGGACTAGCAAGATATTACTAGCATTTCATCAAAGATTTTTTCCGTATTGTCACTCCCTTAACTTGACTCACTAGATGAAAAGTGTGAAGAAAGCTTTGTCGAACTCAAGCATCGACTCACCACTGCTTTTGTGTTGGTCCTCTGTAATGATACCTGATGGTTTCAAGTTTTTGTAATGTGTCTCATGTTAGTTTGAGATGTGAACTCATGTAGTATGGTCAAGTAATGACTTATGGTTCCTAAAAACTGAAGCCACACGAGCGTAACTACCCTACACACAACCTCAAACTCATCGCCATTGTCTTTGCCTTAAAGATATGATGTCACTATCTATATGGTCAGACTTTTTAAATCTACACTTATCACAAAAGTCGAAGTACTTATTTTTCTAGAAGGAGTTAACGATGAGGCAGAGGCATTGAATAGATCTTTTGAAAGACTACGACTATAAGATCCTATACCATTTTTGTAAATAGTTGCCAATGCTCTTAGGTGAAAGGAATTAGCCATATTGGGCTAGATGTTGGCTTTTAACTAGAGGATGCTTGAGACGATTCAAGGTCTTCATTTGAATCACTACGATAATAGTGTATATCTTCTCCAGATCTGGATCCAGTCTATATTCTATGAGAATTTGGGAAACCCAAGCAACAGATTAGGAGATTATGAAACACATCGACAAGTTTATCTCCAAATAAGTCTACAACTTTAGAACAACGGATGATGGGTTGTACAGATTTTGAGATTGGTTATGGGTGTCAAATGACCCTGATCTTATATCAAATATTCTAAAGGAGGCTCATGTAACCAAGTTGTCCATCCACTTAGGAAGTATCAAGATGTATCTAGACCGATGCACCATTATTGGTGGCTTGGAATAAAAAATGATATTGCTAATTATGCCTCTCAGTGTCTCACTTGCCAAAGGATCAAAGCAAAGCATCAAAAACCTAGGGGTCTTTTGCAAGATCTCTCTATCTCCAATAAAAATGGGAGCACATGACCCATGAACTTCATCACTGGTTTGCAAAAGATCAGTGTAAAACAAGATGCCATTTGGGTCATTGTGAATATACTAACTAAGTATGCCCATTTCCTTGCCATCAAGACCACTAATACGATCATGAAATTAGCCCGGCTATACGTTGAGAAGATTGTTCGATTCCATGGTGTCCCTACTTTCATGGTATCATACAGATATTCTCATTTCATTTTTGGGATAGCTTCCAAAAAGCTTTTAGTTCCAACTTGTACTTCAACACTGCTAATCACCCAAAAACAGATAGGCAGTCAGAATAAATCATTTAGACATTAGAAAACATGTTATGCGCTTACGTACTAGACTTTAATGGCACTTGGCATCAACACCTTCCCCTTTGCGAATTTACTTATAACAACAACTACCACTTTAGTATCGGTATGGCTCTATTTGAAGCTCTCTATGATAGGCCTTGTTGATCTCCAACCTGTTGGAATGAAGTTGGAGACATGCGTCTCCTTGTATCAAATTATGTCTAGGAAACTATCAAAAAGGTTGATGTCATTCGAAAGCACCTCATCACTACTTAGAGTCGTTAAAAGAGTTATGCTGATGAACAAAGAAGGCCTTTGAAGTTTGTTGTTGGTGACCATGTTTTCCTCAAGGTCTTTCCATAAAAGGGAAGAATGCGGTTAGGAAATATAGGAAAGTTGTATCCTCGTTATATTGGACCTTTTAAGATCATGGGACGTGTAGGCCCCATGGCGTACTGCCTTACATTGACCCTAAAATATGCAGTCCTACACGATATTTTTCATGTCTTCATGCTCAAGAAGTATCACCATGATCCTTCTCACATTATTCTACGCCTGAAGGTTCCTATCTGTATGGACAGGGCTTATGGGGAGTATCCTATGAAGATTATCGATCAAACGGAGAAGGTTCTACGCAATAAGAGGATTTCTATGATCAAGATGTTTTGGTGGAACCACACTCCAGAGCAAACGACGTGAAAATTGGAAGAAGAAATATGGAACTGATTTCATGAATTATTTTAAAAGTTTTTTCCAAATTTGGATGACCGAAATTTTATAAAGTGGGGGGATTGTAACACTCTGAACCTTTGTGCTTGATTATGGTATTGAACTCTATTATTTTGAGCTTCATGGCCATTTAATTTCTATTGATATTATGCTTTAAAATTTTATTTTTATTTTTATTAATTTCTTTAAGATTTTTCTTAAATTTTTTTTAAATTAGTTTGAGTTTAATTTCAGGAAAATAAGAGAAGAAAATGGGAAGGAAAAATAAAAAAAGGAAGGAAACCCGAAACATGCGGGAAAGGGCCCGCAAGCACTATGTGTGGTCATATTAGCACGGGCTCGCATGTCAGCCCCTGCATGGCACAGTGCACGCAAGTCTGTGTATTGTGTGCGCAGACATGTGCGCAAGTGCCTGTACAGGCAAAATGTGTGCACAGCGTGCGACATGCCAACCTGGGCGCACGCCCTCACAGGCTATGTGCACTAGTAGCTGCATGGACAAGCCTCCTGTTTCATGGACATACCCCTCATGCCTGTGAACATGCTGACGTTCCATCCGTGGCAGCCTTTCCCCAACCACCCGCCACTTGTCCCCTATGGATGGCTGCCACGTGGCAAGCATCTGGAGCCCCGTCCCAAGCCTACTTAAATGGACTCTTTCTCCCCATTTTACCTCAATTTTTTTATTCTTCCACTATTAAAAGAAACTTAGAGAGAGAAAGAGGAATTTAATGAGAGAGAGAAAAAAAATAAAAAAGAAGTAGGAATACTCACAAGACTCTTTTCTTCCCACCCAAAAGAAAAATCTAGTTATGGTTATGATAAGGGATTTAGTGTTTTTTCTTATATATCTAAGTGTGTTTTCTAGTTAAACTAATTTGTGATATTGATGATTTGATGAATGGATTTCTATGCTTGTCCTAGTGATTGATTTTTTAAATATGGATATGAGATATATTATGCATAAAGGATGTGTCATATGATGATTTGAAATGCATGTGGGATTGGCCATTTTTCTTACCCTTGGTGATGACAAAGAGAGTTGTTCTAAGGAACTTCGGCTCTTAAAAATATCTTGATAGTCAAGTCCCGGTAAAATGGGCCTTTAGCCTGATATGTTGTTGAATCCCACTGGGTTTCCGATGTAAAACAGTTATGGATATGTGATAGATTTGAATATGTGATTGTTATAAATAAATATAGAATATGAAAGAGAAAAAAATGAAAATCCATTTCATTGTTATCTTTGAGGGTTTTCTGTTTTTCCTTCCTCTGAATATGATATATTGGTGAACCACTTCTTGTAAATGATCGATGTTTTTCTCCGACAATAGTGGATTCGCGATATGATATGTAGGGCCACAGTGGCGATGTATGACCATGGTCATAGATTATAACCAATATCGTTATGGAACTGACCCAATATCGATATTGATATGACTCAAAGTCATTATGGAAATAATCTAATATTGTTATGGAATTGACCCAATATCGCTACTGAACTGACCCAGTATCGTTATGGAACTATCCCAAAATGAAAATTGAACTGACCCTAATGGGGATTGAATTGATTTGGTCATTCACAGTGGTAGCTGGGGATCCCTTCTACCCTTAGTAGATATATGTTGAAATAGCTTCGTGCGGAGACCAGTAAAAAACTTACTGAAACACAAATATGATTGAGAATAGTTATTTAGAAACTCTATGGTTATTTGTATGATGGTTCTTCTAAATTATTCTGCTCTTATTGTATTCTTAGTTGATCTAACTAGTTTCTATTATAATACTTATTTATGATCGGCTTTATACTTCCTCTGCCTTTATTTTGATGATGATCATTATTTTCATAAGTAAAATAACAATCTTTTCTAAGTATTTAAATTGAGCTCGTTCTGTGGAGTCTTCTAAGGTAAGTTATTTAACTAAGAAATGATGTTTCTTCTTAAAGGGTTAATTACTTATTAAACCTTAGTGGTGTGGTTTAAATATTGTTTTCCTTACTGAGTTTACATGGAACTCACCCCTAATCCGTACCCCTTCTTGATGATGGAAGTAATGATTCGTTCGTTGAACTGCCCCTTGAAGCTTGTCTGGATCCTTTATTGGATCCTTAGGATGATTACGAGTGCTTTATTTTTTCGTACTCTGATGATACCTATTTGTAATTATTTAAATGACTCTTGTTTTATATATTCACATTTTGGTAACCAAGTTTTGGCCTTAAGTGTAAAATGAACATTTGATTTTGTGTAAGGGATTTCCATTTCTACTTTAATGTTAAGTTTATTACTTGTACTCGTAACTATTTCTATAATCAGACTTTTTTTTAACCCCACCAGTTATCTGGGATGTTACATAGCTTGCATGTAGTAAAACATTTTTAAAGTTCAAATTAAATCAAAACTGAGCCTTGCATGCATGAAAATCACTTACATTTCTCGGGTTCGTCACTAATCTAAGAAGGAAATTTTTGTGCAGGTTTTCTTCAATTTTTAGGACATTTTTTAGAGCTTAATTCACGCCTTAAACACTCCAAAATCGGTAAATATAATTAATAAGTACCCTAAAGCCTTTGTTACATTGATTTTTAACTGTTTTCATCAACTAAAATGAAAGTTATTTGCAGGTGAATAAGGATTGGCGGGCTAGTTTGAGAAACCAATTTTGGACCCATCCAAGAGCCTAAAATCATCAAGAAGGGTCCAAATAGGATCTGCTTTGGCTTAATTTCATGTTTTTAATCTCCATTTGTATGAAATAAATGTATGAAAGCATGTGATTTGTTAGTATTTTGGGCAAATTATAAGTAGAGAGAGAAGAGAATTAATGTAGAGTATCAAATTTTAGGAAAAATTTAGAGAGTGGAACTAGCTAGAAAAAAAATTGTAGAAGAAGAAGAACTATAAATTAATTATGAATTAATTAGAAATAAAATAAAATGAAAATTGATTAAAATTTTAGAAGATAAAAATTATATAATACGTAATAAATAATAATAGTGATATTACTAATAGATTTTAAAAATTAAATCACAAAGAAGTTTATAAAGCAAATTAATATTTTCAAATTAGGAGAATTTAGTTAGAAAAGAAAAGGAAGAGCCACGATAGAAATTCAGATTTGTAAAATAAAACAAAATGAAATATCAATATTAATTAGCACAAGAAAGAAAAGAAAAGAAAATATAAAATTGAAAGAAATAAAAATTTAGAAATAACCTTTCTAAGATTGGTATGACTGAATGCAGCAGTATGGTGACCTCTATTATTAGTTGGATGAAAGCCCTGCAAACTTGGTTAGGATGTGTGTTTTATTCTGATTCACCTGACGATGGACTATCGTGACCAATTTATATGATATATGTGTGTGTTTGCCCTTGTGATAACAGAAATTCTGATCCCATAGTGGTACAAATTGGATAATGGATGCACCTGTTCAATCTCAAATAAAACTATAAAATTTTAATAGCTATAATTAGATAATTAAGTTGAGGCAAATCGAGAATTGGAAATACCCATTGAGGGGTTACATATGTCTTTATTTAGCCAGAAATTATGAGAAGTTCTGGTATGTGTTTATGAGGGATAAAATTTGGCTTAGGGGGAATTTGAGGGATAAAATTTAGCTTAAAGCGATTTTGAGGGATAAAATGAGTTAGGGAGATAATTAGGGATAAATTAGAAATTTGAACATCTCTATATTTCACAGTTTTCCAAATTAAAAAAAAAATTTACATCTATGATTGATTGATTGCCTGTATGTCATATGTCTAAGGGGCGTAGCCTATTTCTTATATTTACTAAGCGTGTGGAAAGCTCATTCCATTCAATTTTATCAATTTTTCATATCAAGAGGATCCACTTTTGGATCAGGAGGATCCAACCCTTGAACCAAATCAAGAAGGAATTGTGTAAGCATCTGTGGTGGAAATTGATATTTTTGTAACTTAACGGGTATATATTTTATTTTGATTCTATTTTACGAACCTTAAGTATTTAAATAATGTTACATTGTGGTTAAGGGATAGGTAATGTAGGTTTTAAAAGCTATAAATGCTTTGCTTATTTTTTTTTCACTGCTTAATTGGTGATTGATGACTATAATCCCTCCAACAGAGAACAGAGGTGTCACATGTGGAATTAGAGAAAAACGACCCTACAATTATCCCTTGAACATGGGTTCTAGAGTTTAAATATAGAGAAACATAATCTGAAAAAAAAAATATTTAGAAATAATTCTTATAATTGAAATTAAAATTCTAAACTTGTATTTTCTGGTTGTAGGATAGTAGTATGACACATGAGAGACCTCCAGGGCAACCTCCCCACGATGTTTCCACCAAGTAGGAGTTCGATCGGCTTCTTCACATGATTGAGACCGGATATGAACCCAAACACAAGGGTAGATACTTACCTAGAAGATCAATAAGAAGATCAAGAAGGCATCAAGATTCACCAAAAAATGGCTTGGGATAATTAGGAAAAAAGGTTCAAATTCTGAAAGGCCCCATTACCCGAGCACGAGCCAATAACCTCCAAAAGGCCTTTAATCTCCTTGTCCAATAGTGGATCACCCAATAAACCAATTTTGAGGTCTAAATAACAGCAAGAACAGGTCCAAGAAAGTAAGAAGAACCTCAGCCATACCTGATTTTT
Organism: Carica papaya; assembly: GCF_054855325.1. Taxonomy (NCBI): domain Eukaryota; kingdom Viridiplantae; phylum Streptophyta; class Magnoliopsida; order Brassicales; family Caricaceae; genus Carica; species Carica papaya. The sequence continues at coordinate 10,440,135 of NC_142317.1, forward strand.
ATTTGGGAGGCTCAAGGTCGAGGACAGAGGAGAATTCCCGCTCATCCATATAGGAATCACACCAATTCAGGAAAGTCAAGCTTGATTCTCTTTGGTGAGCTGGAAGACTTCAACTTAGACATAAGAAACCAGAAGAAGGAATAGAGAAAACCAAAAGAAGGAGAGCGCGACCTCAACTCGAGAGCATCTGTAGAATTATCCAGCAAGCTGCAACCATTCTGGTGTCATAAGACAGAATAGAATCGGAGTCCAAAAAAAGTCTAAAGCCACCAAAGAGGAGAAGTTTTAGTTTATGTTTAACTCTGAATTTTTAAAGAAATTTTTTTATTAAGAGTTCGGGCTTTATTTTCAATTAAAATTTTGTTTTTAATTTGAATTAGGATTAAGAATCATATTAGGATTTTTATTTCCTAGTTTGACTCAAATAAGGATGGCCAACTCTATAAATAAAGGCCTCCTCCCCCTCATATAAATGCAATTTCATATTTCAATAATATTTAGATTTTCTTGCTTTAGCTTTCAAGCTTCCAAGAGTGAGTTCAATTAGCGTGTCTTCAACTAGCTTGTTGAATAAGGAATTAAAATCAGTTATCAAGGTGAGTCTCATAGCATCTTTTCAATTCTAGTTCTTTATTTCTTTCTTTATTATCTTGGTTTTCACTTCCTTGTTGAGTGCTGGTCAAATAAGGATGGTTTACTTAGGGTTTAGAGTTTCTGGTTGCTAATGTGTATGCAAAGTTTTGGATTGCATTATTGATCCCGAGTTCCAGATCAGTTAGTATCAGAGCTTAGGCTTCGGTAGATCTACTATCTTTTTGATTTATTGCCTTGCATTTGTTTTCTTGCATATAATTAACACTAGTTACATAAAGTGCTAAATCACTTAGTTTCTTTTCAAAGAATTTATAACAACAAAAAAAATAGCACAAAAAAAAGATTATGTGAAGAAAAAATCTGTGAAAAACATTTTCAAAAAGATCGATTACTCTTAAAGAAGGCAAGTCGGACACAAAAGAGCTTAGAAGCTTAATTAAAAAAGAATCTAACCAGGCCGCCAACAAGCAAGACTGCACATCCCAACGCAAAATTTTAAATTTTCCAAAAGGTGCGTGATTCCCCTTGCTTTTTATTTTTCTTTCAACATTGCATTTAATCATCCTACATTAACATCTGCATAATAGAAACTCAAGTCAATTTTAGAGCCTAAAAGTCATTTGGGTAGAATAATTTGGTATAATATTATGGTTATATCCATACAGATTAATTGAATTCTTGACGCTTTAAGTTTATGATTTTCTTTTTCTACTCCTAGTTTCACTCTTTCTTGAGTACTCTAGTTCTATTACGCATCTAAGTGGTTAATTGCTTCCTAACTACTTAGTTATAAGTATAAAAACATCACATATTCTTCTTATTTGTGTTTACTTTTGAGCTTCCAGAGAACGAGATCCCTTTTAGGATTCTTTACAAAGTCTTAAAGACAACCTTACTTGTCTTAATTCAAGAGATCTAATTTTTACACTCAACTTGATGGAAGAAGACAAAGAGAGGTAAACATGAATAATTGTGAGGGAATGATTTCTTTTCCTTTTCTATTAACGTCTTTTTCCAAGTATGTCACAACCTAATGAAGCCAATTGTCCTATGACCTTAGAAGAATGCATTGAGGCTAGGATGGATGATATGTACAACAGACTAAGCCTAGCCATTGAAGGCATAACAACAAGGATGGCTGAGAGAGATAGAGGAAGGAACCATAATCATCTCAGACATCGACAATGTCAGGATGATGATGAGTCCTATAACGACAATAATGAGATCAATATAAGAGCAGTTCGGAGGGAAGATAATGACATCAGATCCATCAAGATACAGATACCCCTATTCAGAGGCAGGAATGATGTAGGACCTATCTCAAGTGGGAACAAAAGGTAAAGTTGATTTTTTACTACCATAACTATAGTGAAGCAAGGAAAGTAAAGCTAGTAGCAGTCAAGTTCACAGATTATGCACCTATTTGGTGGGATCAAGTGACCGCCTTTAGGAGAAAAGATAGAGACTAATCTGTATCTACTTGGAGAGAGATGAAATTCATCATGAGAAAAAAAGTTTGTTTCATCATATTATAACAAGGAATTGCACTAGAACCTCTAAATATTGACTTAGGGATCCATGTATGTGGAAGACTACCACGAGGAGATAGAGATGACAATGATAAGGGCTAGAGTTTATGAGAGTCCAAAAACCATCATGGCTAGATTTTTTTATTGGCCTAAATAAAGAGATTGTCAATGTTATGGAGCAACATCACTATATAGATCTAGAAGAGATGGTACACATGGCTATGAAGATTGAGAGATAATTGAAGAACAATGGTTCCTCCAAAAGGAATTTCCAGTATACTCCTCAGTATAGTTTCAGATGGCCCAGAAAGGAGACGAGGAAGAGATTAGAAGAAATGAAGGACAAGTCCAACTCTACTGAATCTAAAGGTAACCTAAACCATATACTACTACTTTAAAACAAAGTAAAGTATCACTAAATGATCCATAATGCTTTAGGTGCCTTGAAGTTGGACACATTACTTCGCAATGCTCCAAAAAAAATCATGTTATTACGAAACGATAGAGAGATAAAGAGTGCCAGTGAGTACAGTAATGATGATGATAATAGAGTATTAGTAAATGATTGTAAAGACAGTTTATCAGTCTTAATACAATACGAGATCCTAGTTGTCAAGAGAGCACTGAATATGCAATCCAAGAAAATAGATAACGATCAAAGAGAGAATATTTTCCATGATAGATGCCATGTGAATGTGAATGTATGCAGCTTGGTCATAGATGGGGGCAGTTGCACCAATGTTGCCAGTACCTTGCTAGTTGGCAAGTTAACGTTATCATGCACTAAAGACCTTAATACTTTTAGACTACATTGACTCAATGAGTGTAGAGAAGTCAAGGTAAACAAGTAAGTCAAGATTCCCTTCTCCATAGGCAGATATAAAGATGAGATATGCTATGATCTCATTCCCATGCATGCTAGTCATATCCTACTTGGACGACCATGGTAGTACAATAGACAGTTACATTATGACGAGTTCAAAAGTTAATACTCTTTACGTCTAGATGGCCTAAAGTACATTTTGACACTTCTATCCCCAAAAGAGGTCTATGTTGATCAAATCAAAATCAAGAAATCTTTGAAGAATATTCAGAAAAAAAAAGACTGAAAAGAAAAAGAATGACCTATTAAGAGAAAAAGAGGCTTAAAAAAAAGAATGGCCCATTAAAAGAAAAATAGACTAAAAAATAATAAAAAACTTCATTGAGTGTAAAAGAGGCCCAAAAGAAAAATAAAGAAGACCCAATAAGAGAGAGGAAGAGAAAAGAAAAGAGTGTTTATCTGTGAAGAGAGAGAAGTGAGAAGAGTGATATGTGAAAAGAGAAGCTTAATTATACTTTGGCATGAGGAAGCCCATCTAAATTGTTTTGACCTTGGCACCTTTTTTCCTAATTCTATTTTCTCTCTTTTACAGGGATATGAGGATGTGTTCTGGGAGGAGATTTCGAATAGTTTACCACCACTATGAGGGATATCATATTAACTTTATCCTTGGAGTTTCAATTCCAAACCACCCAACCTATCGAAGTAATCCCAAGGAGACAAAGGAGCTTCAGTGGCAACTAGAGGAGTTATTAGGTAATGGACATATGAGAGAGAGTTTAAGCCCTTGTACTACTCCAATATTACTTGTGCATAAAAAGGATTGTTCCTACAGGATGTGTGTAGATTATCGAGCTGTCAACAAGATTACAGTAAAGTATAGACACAATATCCCTAGGTTAGATGATATGTTGGATGAATTAAGTGGGTCTACTATTTTTACTAAGATATATCTTAAAAGTGGAAACTACCATATTAGGATGAAACCTGGAAATGAGTGGAAAACTATTTTTAAAACTAAGTATGGATTGTATGAATGGTTGGTAATGTCTTTTAGATTATTAAATACCTCTAACACTTTCATGAGACTTATAAACCATGTCTTATGATGTAACGACCCCGAAAATTAAAAGAAAATGTATAAAATTATTCTAAGTACGGAAGCGAAATAAAATAGATTATGATTAACATCCCTTACACAATAACCAAAACGAATTAAACGTATGAAAGAATAAACTAACTAAAGAAAATACTATGAATGAATACTATAAGGAAAACTAGTAAATTCTTATGCTTCTACTCGCCGTCTTCCTGCAGAACGGGCTCGAAAACCAAGTCCTCCTAATCTGAAATGGTTAAGTAAGGAATGAGCTACACTAGCCCAGTAAAGACATCACACTATCTCACTGTCACAGAAGTAAAGGTTGGTAGAAAACAAAAACGACCAATGGAGCATAATTTATAACAAACTCATTTATTAATAATAAAAATCTTTACTGTCCACTTACCTCAGTGAGATTCATGAAAACAACTTATAAGAAATAATAACATCATAAATATAATGAATTCATACACAATCTGTATCATAGTACATGTCATACTTTTGTATTTCAATCATCAGGCAACAAATTTTCTCTTTTATCAGCCTATTAGTATCCATGGGGATCCATAAGGGGTCCCCGCTACACGTGAACCATTCACATTAATAACTTAATTTCAGGGCCGTCCCCATACCCCGTCCAGTATGGGCACTAAAACCATAAACCTCAATACCCCGTCCGGTATGAGTGTGAAACGGGCCGTCCCCATACTCCGTCCGGTATGGGCGCCAAAACACATAAAATCTCCATACCCCGTCATATGAGAGACCACGTTCCCGATAAGGTTCCTTATGGACCCGGTCCGTCCACCATCTCCCAGGATATCTAGTTAGGCTGTCGACATTATCCATTTATCAATTCACATACCTTTTTTCATTTTTCTTAATTTCAATTATCCAATCAAACATAAACACGTAAACCAGTAATGGACACCAAATAAGGCAACACAACATCGGGTTCACAATAATTCAAACCATAATAAATGAAATCATGATTCATGCATACGAAACTATAGAATAAACACATCAGGCACCATACTGTATTCAAAACTGTAAAATAAATCAAACAACACCTGACCAAAAAATTCATTAGTTTCGGGCTCTATTAGCAATCTTAATTAATTATACATATCTATAAATTCATAAAATATCGTTTTATCATTTATTAAGCTTTAATGCCGTGATAGGAAATAGGGTGAGGGATCCTTACTTGTTTCGGAGTCTGAAATCGTGTTCTCACTGCGCCTATGGGCAGTCCCTAGATTCCCTGAATTTTTCCTTGGAAACTGAAACACACTTCCGGTACCTACACATGTCCCCAAAAAACCCCAAATCAGACCCAGGGCCCTTTCGACAAATTTCAGAATTCTGGCATGGCGGCTCCGCTGTGCTCCGGCGACGGCGCCGTCGCCCACGGCAGCGATCCGCCTCTGATTGGCCGTTTCCGGCCATTTTTGTCCGAATTCGGCCAAACTTGCATTGGTTCCTGTGATAAAACACCCCTAGGGCTCTCGGTGGGCCAAAAAATTCTATAAAACCGAGACTTACCGACGGCGAAGCTCTCGAGTACGGCGGCTCCTCCGGCACGAGTTGCGATTTGGTGTTTTACTCCGGTCAACCTATAGAGAAAGGGATGGTGGTCACAGTGGTATAAAAATTACATCGAATGGGAACCGGGAAGGGCCTCATTAGAGGTAAAAATTGAGGAAACCCACGGCGGCGCCGCTGGACTTCGACGGTGTTTCCGGCCAATCGGCCGGTGGTTTGGCTTCGATTTGGCCACAGAGAGGTTCAGCATCGAAAAATGAGCCAAGGGAAAAAATTTTACCTCGTTTGACGGCCAAAAAATCCTCCGGTGCGGCAGCGGGTGGCGGCGGCCGGTTCCTCCGGTGGCTGAGTCGTCTTCTCCGGCGAGGGTTCTAGCGGCTAGGGTTTGGGGTTGGGTGTGGATGCGATTATTTATAACCTTCTCCTTTCAATCTGAGCCGTCCATCATGATTTAATCTGGACCGTCCGATCGCGATTAAATTAGAAATAAATCTGGGTCGTCCATCGCGATGCGATCTGAGCTGTCAGTGCGTGATCAAATTTAGACCATCTGCACGCTAAGATCTTGGCTGTCAATGCACGCTTTTGATCTGGGTCGTCCGTGCGTGCGGAAACGGATCTGGGCCTTCCGATCGCGCGCACGCGGATCGCCCACGTGTCTTCGTCCCGCGTGGCTTCTCGCGTCAGCATCCCTGCCACGCGGCGTGTCCTGGTTGGCCGGGGCTACTGACGCGACTGCTAACGTGGTGCTATTTTTCTAAATTACGTTTTGACCCTCGGTTTTCAATTTTCTTTTCAAAAAACACCCCCAGAATCCAAATTTTCGCCCCTTTTTCTCAAAATCAATTTCAATTAAATCCAAAAAATAATTTTATTCCATTTTATTATTATTATTATTTTTATTTCTATTAAATTAAATTAAATTAAATTAAAACCTTATAAATTAATTATTAAAATAAAATAAAATTAACAATATTCTAATAAAAATAAAAATAAAATAATAAAAGAAAATTTTTTTGGGTGTTACAACTCTCCTCCCCTTAAAAAAATTTGGTCCCCCAAATTTGTCTCTTACTCTTGGTCGAACAACTGGGGATACTGGGCTCTAAAGTCTTATTCTAGCTCCCAAGTAGTCTCCCTTGGCGAGTGGTTCACCTTTACAAATGATATTTTCCAGTTGCGGAGTATTCTGCTCTTTCGGTCCGTGATACCGACTGGTACTTCCTCATAAGATAAGTCCTCTTAGAGTGGAAGTGGTTCATGAGCCAAAACATGAGAGAGGTCCGGGTTGTACTTACGTAGCATGGATACATGGAACACATTGTGGACCTTGGAGAGCTTTGGAGGCAGTGCTAGTTTGTAGGCGGCAGTACCAATCCTGTCTAAGACTTCATAAGGTCTAATAAATCAGGGGTTCAGTTTTTCCCTCCTGCTAAACCTACTAATTCCTTTAAAAGGAGTGACCTTAAGGAATACTCGGTCGCCTTGTTCAAACGCTAAATCTCTCCTCCGGGTGTCCGCATAACTTTTCTGCTTGCTCTGAGCCGTCTGAATATTCTTTCTGATTTTAACTATTTTAGACGTGGTCTCTTACACCAACTCCGGGCTGAACAATTTTATGTCGCCCACTTCTTCCCAACAAATCGGTGATCTGCATGGGCGCTCATATAACGCCTCGTACGGAGCCATGCCAATGCTCGCTTGGTAGCTGTTGTTGTAGGCAAATTCTATCAGGGGTAGATGGTCGTCCCAATGGCCCCAAAGTCAATGACACAAGCTCGGAGTATATCCTCAAGTGTACGAATTGTCATTTCTGATTATCCATCAGTCTGAGGATTGAAGGTAGTACTGAGAGACAGCTTTGTTCCTATGGCCTGCTGAAAGCTACTTCAAAACCGAGAAGTGAACCTGGGGTCCCTGTCGAATACCACTGTCACTGGAACTCCATGCAATCTTATTATTTTCCGGATATACCTTCTTGTCAACTTGTCCAAGGGATCGGTCATCCTGATGGCTAGGAAGTGGGAAGACTTGGTAAGCTGGTCAACAATTACCCAGATGGCGTCATATCCTGAACGTGCCTTAGGTAATCCCGTTACGAAGTCCATGGTGATATGTTCCCACTTCCACTCTAGGATCGGTAAGGGCTGAAGTAACCCACCTGGGCGTTGATGCTTTGCCTTGACCTGCTGACATACCAAACATTTAGATACAAAGTCAGCTATATCCCTCTTTATCCCATTCCACCAAAACCGGGGTCGTATGCTTTGGTACATTTTGGTGCTTCTGGGATGCATGGCAAACTTGGAGCTATGGGACTCTATCATGATGTCTCTCTTTAACTCACTGTCGTCTGGGACACACACCCTGTCCTGGAAACGGAGTAACCCATCGGCAGAGATTCAGAATTCTGAGCTCACTCCCTGTTCTATATCATTCTTGCGGGCTACTAGGGCGGGGTCGACTGACTGGACTTCCCTTATTCTCTGTATTAACTCGAGCTGGACGGTCAGACGGCCCAAACATGCAACTCTCTTCAGGTCTTGAAGCCGAACCTGTTGTGTGGCCTCAATTTGTCTGCCTTCTGAAACCATAAAATTGGCTAAGATACCTGCATTTTTCTTGCTGAGGGCATCTGCCACGACGTTGCCCTTACCCGGATGATACAAGATATCACAATCATAGTCTTTAAGGAGTTCTATCCATCTTCTCTGACGCATGTTGAGATCCTTTTGCGTGAATATGTGTTTCAAACTCTTATGATCGGTATAGATCTGAAAGGTCTCTCCGTATAAATAATGGCATCAGATTTTCAAGGCGTGCATGATTACGGCAAGTTACAAGTCATGGGTGGGGTAATTCTTCTCATGATTCTTTAACTGCCTGGACCCATAGGCTATGACCTTCCCATGCTGCATCAGGACACAACCTAGGCCTAGATAGGAGGCATCACTATAAACTGTATATCCACCCGATCCACTCGGTAAAGCCAGTACGGGTGCAGTGGTCAGCCGCTCCTTTAATTCTAAAAAAATTTTCTCACAGTTCTCATTCCACTCAAACTTGACACTCTTCTTTGTGAGCCGGGTTAGGGGAGCCACTAGACTATAGAATCCTTCGACAAACTTGTGGTAATAACTTACCATTCCCAGGAAGTTATGGATCTCCTTAAATGATGTCAACTTTTCCCAGCCAAGTACCACTTCAACATTTTTGGGATTCACTGATACTCTTTCCTTCGATATGATGTGTCCTAGGAAGGCGGTCTGCTCAAGCCAGAATCCACACTTACTCAACTTTGTATATAGCTTCTTCTTTTTGAGGACTTGCAAAACTTGGGCTAGATGGTGAGCATGCTCTTCTCTACTTTTTGAGTATACCAAGATGTCATCGATGAACACAATAACAAATTGATCCAAGAATTCTCTGAAGACCCTATTCATCAGGTCCATAAAGATGGTTGGGGCGTTGGTTAGCCCAAATGGCATGACCAAGAACTCATAGTATCCGTACCTGGTTCGAAAAGCCGTTTTGGGGATGTCTTCTGTTTTTATTTTCACCTGATGGTAACTTAATCACATGTCTATTTTGGAGAAGACCTGCACACCCTCCAGCTGATCGAAGAGGTCGTCAATTTTGGGAATAGGATATTTGTTCTTGATTGTGACCTTGTTCAATCCTCTGTAATCAATACACAATCTCAACATTCCATCTTCCTTTCCGGCAAACGTGACTCCAGCATCCCAAGGAGACACACTGTGTCTAATAAAACCACTGTCTTGTAATTCAGTGATCTATTTCCTCAGCTCTTCCATCTCAACGCGGCTCATGCGGTAAGGAGCAACTGAAATGGGCTGGGTGCCTGGTTGTAGGTCTATAGTGAACTCAACTTCCCTGTCCACTGGTAGTCCGGGCAGTTCGTCTGGAAACACATCTGGAAAGTCTCGGACTACCGAAATCTCTTGGATACAAATTTCCTTCTTGGGCTTGCCTAATTAGAGAAAATAGCAAGGTTAAAATTCTTGAAAATTAAGGAAACTTGCCATCAAGAAATAAGAATTAAATGATTTTATTAATTTGTAAATAGCTCCTCATTAGGAGGATTAAATACAATCTTCTTGTTAAAGCAATCTATGGTGGCGTGATATGCCGCTAGCCAATCAATCCCTAAAATTACATCAAAATCCCCCGTGTCTAACCTTATTAGGTTTACACTCAGTTTCATATTTGCTATCTCCACGGCACAAGCCCTATAGAAAACTTCTCCTAATAGTGTTTCACCCCCAGCAATAGACACAAACAACATTGAATCAAGTTTATCAAGTGATACATTAAGTTTGGATGCAAAAACATGTGAGACAAATGAATGCGATGCACCAGTGTCAAATAAAACATGAGCAATATGGTCACAGATAGTGTACATACCCTGTACCATGTCTGGGTCGGCGTCGGCCTCCTGCTGTGTGAGGTTGTAAACCCTACCTTGAAATGGAGGTCTTCTTTGGTTCTGGTTCCTCGGGCACTCTCTCGCATAGTGTTGGGCACTACCACATATGCGATAGGTGTTGTTGAGGCGATAGCATGGTCGGTCCCCGTGACCCCCTGCCGCAGTGCTGACAGATCTTGCCACGTGCTGCCCCTAGAGCCTGAGGGGGAGCCTGGATCACCGGTCTGGGCCTCTTATTTTATTGGACAGGTGCAGTAGGTGCTGGTCTGTGGGGTAGAGCTGAGGGTCTGTGACTCCCTGATGACTGGGAAAGGGTGTTGAAACTCCTCTCCACGATCTGCACCTTTGCTAGAACAGCTGAATATGTCTTGAGCTCTAGTACCAACAAGTGTCGCTTGATCTCTGGGCAGAGGCCCCACTGGAACCTCTTGGCCTTTTTGCCCTCATCCATCAATGTCTCAGAGGAGTATCGGCCCAGCTCTAGGAACTTACGAGCATATTCCGACATTGTCATGTTTTCCTAGATCAGCTGAACAAACTCCGTGTCCTTTAAATGTCGGATGTGCTTGGGGAGGTACTCAGTATGAAAGGCTGCTAGGAACTGCTCCTAAGTGACAGGCGTAGGCAGGGTGGTCTGCTTGAGCTCCCACCAACGATCTACTTCCCCCACCAGCATGTAGGAAGCAAGAGTAACCCTCTACTTAGGAACTACTCTTAAGGTCTTGAAAGCCTTCTCTGTCTCTGCCAACCAGTACTGGGCATCTTTGAAAGAGGACTCCCCTACAAAAGTGGAAGGGTTTAGTCTCCTGTACCTCTCTACATAGCCTGCGTCAATCAGGGAAGAAGTTGGGTCCCGTGGAAAAGGGACTGGGCCGAGCTGAGGATAGACTGGGGGGCCATGTGGTGGCACCTGCTGATATAGTGGGGGCACCAGATTATACTGTGGTAGTGTCGGGCAATACTATGGCTGAGGTACTGGATTATATTGCAGCGGTGGTGTCGGGTGGTACTGTGGAGGAACAAGCTCTTGCTGGGGTGGCTCGGGATCCGCTCGCTGCAACGGTGGCTTAAACTGTGGTAGTGGGGGAGGGTTGGGTAATTCCCTTCTCTCCTTTCGACCTTGCTGAGCAGCAATGATCTTTTCGAGCATCTCAAATATTCTGTCAACATCTTCCCGAAGCAAATCATCCCGGGCTGCTCGGTTTAGTGGGGGTCTCCCTCTCCTCATCTCTCTGCACCTGCATTTCACAATGAAAGGTTGAGTAATAATTCTCAGTTTGGTATTCCTCTAAGTATTATTGTGTAGGGACGGGTCCGAGGAACCTGGCTCTGATACCAACTGTAAAGGCCCCAGAAATTAAAAGAAAATGTATAATTTATTCTAAGTGCAGAAGCGAAATAAAATATATTATAATTAACATCCCTTACACAATAACCAAAACGAATTAAACGTATGAAAGAATAAACTAACTAAAAGAAATACTATGAATGAATACTATAAGAAAAACTAATAAATTCTTATGCTTCTACTCGCCGTCTTCCTGCAGAACGAGCTCGGGAACCAAGTCCTCCTAATCTGAAATGGTTAAGTAAGGAATGAGATACACTAGCCCAATAAAGATATCACATTATCTCACTGTCACAGAAGTAAAGGTTGGTAGAAAACAAAAACGACCAATAGAGTATAATTTATAATAAACTCATTTATCAATAATAAAAACCTTTACTGTCCACTTACCTCAGTGAGATTCATGAAAACAACTTATAAGAAATAATAACATCATAAATATCATGAATTCATATATAATCTGTATCATAGTACATGTCATACTTTTGTATTTCAATCATCAGGCAACAAATTTCCTCTTTTATCAGCCTACTAGTATCCATGGGGATCCATAGGGGGTCCCCGTTACACGTGAACCATTCACATTAATAATTTAATTCCTGGACATTCCCCATACTCCGTCCGATATGGGTGCCAAAACACATAAAGTCTCCATACCCCGTCCGATATGAGAGACCACGTTCTCGGTAGGGTTCCCTATGGACCCGGTCCGTCCACCATCTCGCAGGATATCTAGTTAGGCTGTCGACATTATCCATTTATCAATTCACATACATTTTTTCATTTTTCTTAATTTCAATTATCCAATCAAATATAAACACGTAAACCAGTAATTGACACCAAATAAGGCAACACAATATCGGGTTCACAATAATTCAAACGATAATAAATGAAACCGTGATTCATGCATACGAAACCATAAAATAAACACATCAGGCACCATATTGTACTCAAAACTGTAAAATAAATCAAACAACACCTGACAAAAAAAATACATCAGTTTCGGACTCCATTAGCAATCTTAATTAATTATACATATCTATTAATTCATAAAATATCGTTTTATCATTTATTAAGCTTTAATGCCGTGATAGGAAATAGGGTGAGGGATCCTTATTTTTTTCGGAGTCTGAAATCGGGTTCTCACTGCGCCTATGGGCAGTTCCTAGATTCCCTGAATTTTTCCTCGAAAACTGAAACACACTCCCGGTACCTGCATATGTCCCCAAAAAACCCCAAATCAGACCTAGGGCCCCTTCAGCCAATTTTAAAATTCTGGCACGGTGGCTCCGTCGTGCTCCGGCGACTGCGCTACCGCCCACGGCGGCAATCTGCCTCGAGTTGGCCGTTTCCGGCCATTTCTGGCCGAATTAGGCCAAACTTGCATTGGTTCCTGTGATAAAACACCCTTAGGGCCCTCGGTGAGCCAAAAAATTCTAGAAAACTGAGACTTATCGGCGGCGAAGCTCTCAGGTACGACGGCTCTTCCGGCACGAGTTGTAATTTGGTGTTTTACTTCGGTCAACCTGTAGAGAAAAGGACGGTGGTCACAGTGGTATAAAAATTACATCGAATGGGAACTAAGAAGGGTCTCATTAGAGGTAAAAACCAAGAAAACCCGCGACGGTGCTGCTGGACTTTGCAGTGTTTTCTGGCCAATCAACCGGTTGTTTAGCTCCGATTTGGCCACAGGGAGGTTCAGCATCGAAAAATGAGCCAAAGAGAGAAATTTTACCTCCTTTGACGGTCGAAAAATCCTCCGGTGCGGCGGCAGGTGGCGGCAGCTGGTTCCTCCGTTGGCTGGGTCGTCTTCTCCGGTGAGGGTTCTGGCGGCTAGGGTTTGGGGTTGGGTGTGGATGCGATTATTTATAACCTTCCCCTTTTAATCTGAGCCATCCATCATGATTTAATTTGGGCCGTCCAATCGCGATTAAATTGGAAATAAATCTAGATCGTCCATCGCGATGCGATCTGGGCCATCGGTGCGTGATCAAATCTGGACCGTCTGCACGCGTGAGATCTTGGCCGTCTATGCGCGCTTTTGATCTGGGTCGTCCGTGCGCGCAGGAACGGATCTAGGCTGTCCAATCACACGCACGCGGATCGCCCACGTGTCTCCGTCCCGCGTGGCTTCCCGCGTCAGCGTCCCTACCACGCGGCGTGTCCTGGTCGGCTGGGGCTGCAGACTGGGCTGCTGACGCGGCTGCTAACGTGGCGCTATTTTTTTTAAATTGCATTTTCACCCCCGATTTTTGATTTTCTTTTCAAAAATACCCCTAGAATCTAAATTTTCATCCTTTTTTCCCAAAATCAATTTCAATTAAATCCAAAAAATAATTTTATCCTATTTTATTATTATTATTATTTTTATTTCTATTAAATTAAATTAAATTAAATTAATTATTAAAATAAAATAAAATTAACAATATTCTAATAAAAATAAAAATAAAATAATAAAAGAAAATTTTTTTGGGTGTTACATATGATATTTTCTAGATAAATTTATAGGAGTTTACTTTGATGACATCCTAATTTACAACATGTCTTTAAAGGATCACCTTCAACATATCAGGTATATATTTCAGGTCCTTAGGAAAGAGTAATTGTATGCTAATGCCAAGAAGTGTAACTTTTGCAGCAAAAAATTGATATTTTTACAGTCTGTAGTTAGTTCATAGGGCATTAAGGTGGATGAGGATAAGCTGAAAGCAATCAGAAAGTGGCCTACGCCGACATCAACTAGTGAGGTAAGGAGGTTCCATGATTTGATGAGTTTCTATTGCAGGTTTGTTAAGGATTTCAGTGAGGTAACGTTTTGGGATCTCAAATGTCATAAAGAAAATATGTGTAAATAAATAAATAAATATAGTTTTGTGTTAAATTGAAAGCATGAATATGAATCACAACCACATGAGATGGAAAGTAAATAGAGAAATTTACTGAGAATAAGAAGAACATTCAGTTTATTCGAAAGTTATTCTCTTGAGTTATTTTTTAAAAGCATTCAAATATAGTCAAACCATTTTACTTTTTTTAATTAAAAAATAAAATAAAATAAAATTGTTATGCTAAAAATAAATAAATAACTTAAGAAACCAAATTGTAATGAAAGAAGTATTAGAGACCAAATTGTAGTAAGTGCTAAACTTTATGAATTAATTTGATAACTTGTCCATAATCTTTTTTAGCTAAAAAAACGTACCCTTAATTAAATTAATAACAATAAATTATGTTAACTAATTTATTTTGTTCAATTAATTAAAGTTATTATTTTAGTTATTTTTTTAAAACATTCAAATATATTCTGATTATTTAGTTTTTTCATTAATAAATGTAAAAAACTGAATAGTTGAGACAAATAAAAAATATTAAGATTATAAGTTGTATTAAAAAAATTTATAGAAATTAAATTATAATTAGTGTTAAAATTGGGAGTACCAATTACAATTGGATAATTTACGTATTTAAACATTGAAAACCAATATGACAACATGAGGAAGATTATTATAAAACTTTTACCTTTAAAAAATTTTAACCATTGACATCCGAAGAAGTATATTGTTGACGAGTATATGAGGTGTTGGAATATGTGGAGCATGTCAAAATCATTCCTACCAATTGAAACATACGACATACGTATTGTAATATCCGGGTCCAGAATTTGGTATAGTATTAATTTTAAAGTTTAAAAAAATGTATAAAAATATAATTTTTAAATTTATAAATTTTTATTTAATATAAAATTAGGAAAAAAATAGGTTGAGGATGAAATTGAAAACAATTTTGAGAAAAATGGTGAAAATTTAAGTTCAGAGAGTATTTTTAAGAGAAAAATAAAAAATCAGAAGTCAAAATATAATTAAAAAAATTACACAACGTGGGACCGCCATGTCAGCAGCCTCGACGAACCAGAGCGCTACGTGACAAGACACACTGACTTAGTGCTATGCGGAAGGCCACGCTGGCAATCTGCATGCCCGCGATTGGATGGTCTGGAAGCGTTCCCGTGCGTGTGGACGGTCTAGATCTGTTCTCTCCTCAGGCACAATTGGACAGTCATGATTAAACACGATGAACGGTCCAGATTCGTTTTCTCTTTAAACGTTATTGGACGATCGAGATCAAATTATGATGAATGATCCATATTCATTTTCTCTTTAAACGCAGTCGGATGGTCGAGATCAAAAGCGATGAACGGTCCAGATTTAAGCGAGACAAGTATAAATACCTCGCATCACACTGAACCCAAACCTTAGCCGCCATTCCTCCGCCGGAGAAGAAGAACCAGTCGCCGAAGAAGAGAGCCGACCGCCGGCCGTTGCCGCGCAAGAGCCACCTCTGACCGCCAAAAAAAGTAAAAATTCTCCTATCCGCTCAGAATTTGATTTTGAACACCCCCATGGCAAAATCAAAGTAAAAGAAATGGTGGATGAGTCAAAAACTGCAGAAAAAGTCCGGTGGCGCTACCGTGAGCAAAATCCTAAATCGCCTTTGATGAACCCCTTCTCGTTTCCTATTTCGTACAATTTTTCTACCATTGTATTCACCGTTCTGTTTTCTACAGGTTGACTGAAGAAAAATGCCCAGCCACGAAGGTGATCTGGCAGAGCCGTCGCACTGAAAAATTTCACCGCCGGTAGATTTTTATTTTTTGACTTTTTTCGGCAAACCGAGACCCTCTAACTTATTCTCTCGCAGGGATGGGTATAAAACCGGCCAAACATAGCCAGGCTGAGACAAACTGCTGCTACAGGAGGCAGTGCCGTTGCCGGAGCACAGCGGTTCCGTAGTGTCGGAATTCTAAAATTTTCCAGAAAATGTTCTAACACCGATTTTAAATTTTTTAGGGTATTTTTATATATGTAAAGCATGTTTTAATTTTCGTAGGAAAATTCAAGAAAAACCTGGGGATCCCTAGAAAACGCAGTAGAAAGTTAAGTATTTCTGACACCAATTCGAATAAGAATCCCTCACCTAATTCTCTATTATGGAATTGAAGTTTAATAATCGATTATATGATATTTTGTGTAATTTAGAAGACTTTGAGAAAAATTACAAGCTACTAATGGAGCCAAAAACTGGTTAGTCATTTATTCGTCGTCCTGTTTAACTGATGGTTGAATTTACAGTTTTAAATACATGATGATATACTAGAATGGTTAATTGATTCAATTGTGCTTTCTTGATATATATATTGCTTGTCTTGCGTGAATTACGGTTAATTTGTGAAATTGGTAATTAATATGCAAACGAAAAACTAATTAGTCATGTGAATTAATGAATGGTAACCTAACTGGCTATCCTAGGAGATGGTGGATGGACCGGGTACATAAGGAACCCTACCGTAAATATTGTCTCATAGCGGATGAGGTATTGAGAATTGGTAGTTTTGGCGCTCATACCAGACGGAGGTATGGGGACGGCCTTATTCACCCTCATACAGGACAAAATATTGAGGAATATTATTTTTGGTGCTCATTCAAGAAAGGGTATAAGGACAGCCGATTAGTTGACAATGTTGAATATTGGTTCACATATAGTGGGACATCCTTATGAACTCCCAGGGATATTAATAGACAAATGAAAAGGAAAAGTGGTTGTTATTGCTCACTTAAAAATGAGATTAAAATACTATTTGAATTATTGTCTCTGTAAGTCAATTTTGAAAATCTCACAACGGTAAATATATACAATAAATGATTTTTTTATGATAAATGAATTTACTTAAATCAAGAGCTCACTTTGTAGTTTTTATGATTTTTATCAACCTTTAGTTTCTGTATCGGTGAGTAATGTGATATTCTTATTGGGTTAGTGTAACTCACTCTTTTATTAGTTATTTCAGATCAAGAAAACTAAGACCCAGATCTCGATCAATAAGAGGGTTATGAATAGTTCACCACCCGGACTGCCTTTAAAAGTTAGTGAAAGTTGTCCTAGAATGCTCAGCATATTGCCCTTTATTTATTTCCTTGATTTTGTTTGTTCTTTTACAATGGTCATTCCCATAGCCCTATTGGGTATTCTAAATTATTGTGTAATGAATGTAAACCCTAAACTCTATTGTTTCGCTTTCGTATTTAATTTATGACTTTATTTTCTTTTAAGTTCTGGGCCTTTACAATTGGTATCAGAGTCGCGTTCCTCGGATCCATTCCTTACACAAAAACCTTAGTAAACACTAAAAAAATGAATTATTACTCAACCATTTTTTGTAAAATGCAGGTACAGATAGATGAAGAGAGGAAAACTCCCACTAAACCGAGTAGCCCAAGAGGGTTCGCTTCGACAGGATGTTGACCGACTATTTGAAATGCTGGAGAGACTCATCGCTGCCCAGCAGGCCCAGGAGGAAAGGAGGGAGCTACCTGACCCTCTGCCGCTGCCACAATTTGAGTCATCCTTGTAGCGGGAGGATCCTGAGACACCCTGGTACGACCCTACTTCTCCACAGTACCATCTGGCACCACCACAGTATGGTCCGTTGCCCCAACCGCACCATCCGGAACCACCACAGTATAGTTTGGTGCCCCAACCGCATCACTTGGCACCACCACAGCAATCCAGTGTCTCCACCTTATAATCTAGTACCACCACAGGGCCATCCGGTCCCTCCCCAGCACAATCCCATCCTTCTTCTATGGGATCCAGTTCTACCAATGATGGACCCGAACTACATTGAGAGGTATAAAAGATTAAACTCATCTACTTTTATAGGGGCATTCTCCTTTAAAGAGGCTGAGTACTGGTTAGCAAATATAGAGAAGGCTTTCACGACTTTTGGAGTAGTTCTTGAACAGAGAGTTATACTCGCCACATACATGCTGGTGGGAGAGGCAGGTCGTTGGTGGTAACTCAAGCAGGCCACCATGCCCGTTCTAGTCACTTGGGAACAGTTCCTGATGACTTTCAATGCAGAGTACCTCCCAAAGCATCTCCGACATCTGAAGAAAATGGAATTTGCACACCTGGTCCAGGGTGATATAACTGTGTCAGAATATGCCTGAAAGTTCCTAGAGTTGGGCCAGTAAAGATATCAAAAGTAGGGACTTAATTGAGTAGGAATAATCATAACTGCGACGAAATTATAAAGGCCCAAAAAGCAAACATGTAAGTCATTGAGCTAGAGAGCCAATCAGACTCTGCCATGTGTGTAGGTGAACACTTCACCAGAGTGAAGAATAACTCAAATGAGTCTAAGTGGTGTTGACCAAGCATCTCAAACTGTACAGATTAATAGATCCTACGATGGACGATTGGGATGACATAAATTCTTTCAAAGGCTACGATCTTTTGAACCTAGTATAAAAGAGGAGGCGAGCTGCATTGAGAGAGGCCGAGAGGGAGTGAGAGATAGGAGGTTAATCGGAGAGAGGATGGGCATGATGATTTACAGAGGATTAGGAGGAATTTTCATCGAAAATCAGCAAGGATGAGAAGGGTCCGAAAAAGACTATTACTGAAAATGAAAACCCATTCGGGAGCAAGAGGTAAGACAAATTTAAATTCCAACCCTGAATCTGAGATTTGTACATTCAATTCTTGTATCAGATATGATGTATGTTTACTAGGAGTTAAGGAAAACGAAATAGTGAAAATGTTCTCGCAATAAGAGAGAGAGAGAGAGAGAGAGAAAGAAGGAATAAAGAAAGAGTGTACGTGGAGAATGATATATTAGAGGGGTTAGGGAGAGGAAGTTGTATTATCCAGAAAATAGTTGGGAGTTTGGGTGAAAGTTCAAGGTGAAATTGCTAAATAGTTTGGTAGAATTAAGACGAGAAGAAGAAAAATAGGAGTAGAAGTGGGAGCTAAACACACCCTAATTTAGACTTGACTATAGGATTTGAGAAAATGAAGAGAGAAAGGTGCAGATATCAGAAAATGGGAGACAGATCTTCAGACAGTGAGGGCAACAAGTAAGGGAAATGACGAAGGGCTAAGAATGATGGATAGAAAATAGGTAAAAGAATGGGAAAGCAAAACATAGAGAAATCTTGTGGGTGTATGTAAAAAAATAAAAATAGTGAAAGAAACCAAAATCTAGGGAGATAATTCCTGGTTCTGACGGGTGGAACAAATATGTGTGGGTGAGTGGCCACCTAGTGGTCGAAATGTGCATAATAAATATGTGTTTTACATTTGGGAACAGTTCCTGATGACTTTCAATGCAGAGTACCTCCCAAAGCATCTCCGACATCTGAAGAAAATGGAATTTGCACACCTGGTCCAGGGTGATATAACTGTGTCAGAATATGCCTGAAAGTTCCTAGAGTTGGGCCAGTAAAGATATCAAAAGTAGGGACTTAATTGAGTAGGAATAATCATAACTGCGACGAAATTATAAAGGCCCAAAAAGCAAACATGTAAGTCATTGAGCTAGAGAGCCAATCAGACTCTGCCATGTGTGTAGGTGAACACTTCACCAGAGTGAAGAATAACTCAAATGAGTCTAAGTGGTGTTGACCAAGCATCTCAAACTGTACAGATTAATAGATCCTACGATGGACGATTGGGATGACATAAATTCTTTCAACGGCTACGATCTTTTGAACCTAGTATAAAAGAGGAGGCGAGCTGCATTGAGAGAGGCCGAGAGGGAGTGAGAGATAGGAGGTTAATCGGAGAGAGGATGGGCATGATGATTTACAGAGGATTAGAAGGAGGAATTTTCATCGAAAATCAGCAAGGATGAGAAGGGTCCGAAAAAGACTATTACTGAAAATGAAAACCCATTCGGGAGCAAGAGGTAAGACAAATTTAAATTCCAACCCTGAATCTGAGATTTGTACATTCAATTCTTGTATCAGATATGATGTATGTTTACTAGGAGTTAAGGAAAACGAAATAGTGAAAATGTTCTCGCAATAAGAGAGAGAGAGAGAGAGAGAAAGAAGGAATAAAGAAAGAGTGTACGTGGAGAATGATATATTAGAGGGGTTAGGGAGAGGAAGTTGTATTATCCAGAAAATAGTTGGGAGTTTGGGTGAAAGTTCAAGGTGAAATTGCTAAATAGTTTGGTAGAATTAAGACGAGAAGAAGAAAAATAGGAGTAGAAGTGGGAGCTAAACACACCCTAATTTAGACTTGACTATAGGATTTGAGAAAATGAAGAGAGAAAGGTGCAGATATCAGAAAATGGGAGACAGATCTTCAGACAGTGAGGGCAACAAGTAAGGGAAATGACGAAGGGCTAAGAATGATGGATAGAAAATAGGTAAAAGAATGGGAAAGCAAAACATAGAGAAATCTTGTGGGTGTATGTAGAAAAATAAAAATAGTGAAAGAAACCAAAATCTAGGGAGATAATTCCTGGTTCTGACGGGTGGAACAGATATGTGTGGGTGAGTGGCCACCTAGTGGTCGAAATGTGCATAATAAATATGTGTTTTACATTTGAATTTCTATTTTCCATTTTATTTCCAGAATTGTGCGCTCCAATGGGAGCTGCATGTGTGGCCCGTTTTTGGGTCGTGTGGTGTGTATTTGTTCTGGTAATGCACTGGTACTTTGTTATGTAGAATATGTGAGTTTTGAGTATAATTATGGATAAATAACATTTAAAGTCTGTTGTGAGTGGGTTGTTAATTTTGTATATATGAGATTTAAAGTATGTTGTGGGTGGGGTGTTAATATAGGCATATGAGATTCAAAGTCTACTGTGAATGGGATATTAGTACTAGGAGGGGATTGGCTAGAAGTGAATTTAAGGAGTCGTCAGGTATGGGCAGAGACAAAATATAACTTTAGTGATAGTGGAGAGTATATCCTGGGAAGAGAGATTGTAGGGAATACAAAGGCTCTATTATGAGATTGGTTCAGGTGTAAGTGTGTTATATTAACAAAAACCGAGGGCATAGAAATTCTAGAAGTTTAACAGAAGTGGGTGAATAAGGGCTGTTGGAGTGGGAGTGTAGTGAGAGTAATTCTTGAATACAGGTGATACTAATTTCATCTCGCTAGTTTTCAATTCTAAATTTGATTTAGTGGATATGTGTAGCTCATTACTATTTTTATTACAAATCTGGTGAAGTAGGAATAAAAATAAGAATTACCAATAACAGATCCCAACATATAAAGGTCACAAAGAGTGCTGAGAGTGATAACACATGATTATACTTTCACAAACACACACAAAATTGAGTTGATATACTTGTATTATGGGTACTTTCTTTTCTTTTCGGATTATATAGAACATGATGATTGAACCTTACAAGGGAATGGTGTATATATATATATAAATGGTTGTTAACAGATGTGCAGTTAAACATACCTTGGAATGAGAATTACTTGTTGCTTTATGTTGAGTAGGGATACTTTAGGGATATACTACTGATAAGCAAAGATGGGTTGTAATGGTGCCTTGACCATTTAGATTAAAATAGAGTTCTCTATTGATCCTATGCTTGACACACAACCTATTTCTATTACTCCTTATAGAATGGGAGGAGTAGAATTAGCAGAGTTACATAAATAACTTCAGGAACTCTTAGATAAAGGTTTTATCCGCCCTAGCATTTCTCCATAGGGTGCACCAGTCTTGTTTGTGAAAAAGAAGGACGGGAACCAAAGACTGTATATTGACTATAGGGCTCTTAACCAAGTCACGATCAAAAACATATATCGTATACCAAGGATTGATGACATTTTTTATCAATTGCAAGATGTTAGGGTATTTTCAAAAATTTATTTGAGGGCTGGGTATCATCATATCAAGATCGAGGCAGAAGATATTTCAAAGACTACTTTCAGAACCAGATATGGCCACTTTGAATTCAAGGTCTCACCTTTTGGTTTAACTAATACTCCTATAGTATTTATGGATTTAATAAATTGGGTATTCATGCCTTATATGGTCAAGTTTGTTATCATGTTCATAGATGATATTCTGATATACTCCAAAGACTAATGATGAACATGCTGAACACTTGAGGTGTGTTTTGGGGACTCTCAAAAGAGAAAAGTTATATTCTAAGCTAAGCAAATGTGAATTCTGTCTTGACATAATCTTTTTCCTCAATCATATCGTTTCTAAAGAATGAATCATAATAGACTATGCCAAGATTGATACAATAGTGAATTGGAAGCATGCTACCACTATTACAGAAATCCAAAGCTCCCTAGTGTTGGCAGGTATTACTGCATATTCGTCGAGGGATTTTCTAAGATTACAGTTCACCTTACTCACTTACTAAGATGTGAAATTTAAATAAACAGATGCTTGTGAAAACAGTTTTCAAGAGCTTAAGAATCAACTTTTTACTACTCTAATGTTAGCTTTATCTAGAGGTTTTGGAGGTTATGCAGTGTATATAGATGCATCATAATTGGGCCTAGGTTGTGTTTTAATGTAGCATAACAAGTCATCAATTATGGTCTAAGATAATTGAAGAACCATGAACGAAACTATCCAACTCATGACTTAGAATTATTTGTTATAGTATTTCCTCTTAAAACGTGGCGTCATAGCTATACAAGCCTTAAAGAGGGAAACAAAATGGAATGTGAAGACTGACTTTAGGGTTCATGATGATGGGATCCTTAGATTCAAGAATAGATTATGTATTCCTGATGATCAAGACCTAAAGAAGCAAATCTTAGAGGAAGCCCATAGTTCTAGAATGTCAATCCACCCAGGTAACACAAAGATGTATAAGAATTTGAGATCTCGATATTGGTGGATAAGTATGAAAAATGATACTTCTGATTTTGTCAATCACTTCTTACTTGTTAGAGAGTTAAGACTGAGCACCAGAAACCTAGTGTGTTGTTTCAAGTTATCCTTATCCGGAATAGAAATAGGAGCACATCACTGTGAACTTTGTAACAAGGCTACCAAGAACCAGGTCAAGTCATGATGCAGTATGGGTCATTATGGACATGATCAAATCAACTCATTTTTTACCTTTAAAGACCACAAATTCTCTTGAAAAGCTTGTCAAGTTGTACATTAGATAGGTAATCAGACTCTACAGAATTCCTATTTTAGTGATTTTCAATAGAGATTCCCAGTTTACTTCTAAATTTTGGATAAGTCTTCAACAGGATCTTGACACTACGCTATCCTTCAGTATAATATTTCATCGTCAGACAGATAGGTAATCAGAAAAAACCATCCTAGCTTTGGAGGATATGCTTCAAGCTTGTATTCTAGATTTTGGAGGAAATTGGGATGCTCACATTCGTTTGACCGAGTTTGCTTACAATAATAACAATCAATCCAGTATTGGAATGACTCCATGTGAAGCTTTTTATAGCAGACCCTGTAGATCGCCAATGTGTTGGGAATAGGTTTGGGATCAAAAATTGTATGGACCAGAATTAATCGAAGAAATAAATTTTAAGATTGCATTAATCAAAAGTAATCTCCAAATTACTCAGAACTGACAAAAGAGTTATGCAGATAATTGCATGAGAGATCTAAAATTTCAGGTTGGTGACCATGTATTCTTGAAGGTATTACCACTGAAGGGCATCATGAGATTTGGAAAGAAAGAAAAATTGAGTTCTTGTTTCATTGGATCTTTTGAGGTCTTGGCCAAGATGAGTACTTCTACGTATCAGATAGCACTTCCACAAGAGTTAGTCAAGATCCATAACATATTTTATGTATCTATACTATGCAAGTATCATCCTGACCTGTCTCATGTGCTACACTATGAGGCACTTCTGATTGAAGAGAACTTGACTTATGAAGAGGTGCCAATGGCCATTCCTGATAAGCAAGGCCGGGTACTCAAGAACAAGACCATTCCCATGTTAAAGGTACTTTGGAACCATTAGTCCCAAAATTATTAAGTATAATTTTCTTTTATTATTTATTTACAAATAGTTTTAAGTACATTATTAGTTATTTAATGATATAGTAGTGGTCAACATATAATTATTTATTGAGTGGAATCAAGTACTTAATTTATTAATATATTAGTGAGGTTACAATTGTCAACAAAGTTAAGTTTTAACGAGGTTATTACGTATATTAGCGAAATTAACATTTTATAACCATTAAGTTTTCTTAAATTAGAGTAGTCATAATGGACCACATGTAACATCATATGTATAAGGGATTTAATTTTAATTTATCCTTAAATTAAATTTTAATTCATGTTTTTAATTAAGAATAAATTAGTTAAAATACAAATTAAACTTAAGAAAATTATAAAACATCAAAATTTCCCCTAAATATATAATTAATTAAATTAGGGAGCAAACTGAACAAATTTAAATCAATTTGCAGCACTTTCTAATTTAAAAAATTGATTCAAGGGCCAAAATGCAAAGAAAACTTAAAATCAGGACCTTAGTGCGATTTCTAGAATGTGTCCCAGCTCAACAAGTGACGTAGTTGCAAGCCAATCGTAGAAAGCTGCATGACGTCTGACCTGCACATGTGGTCAGCCACGCGATCATACTTGGGTATGCAAATCAGATGGCTTCCCAGTGTGCAAAGGTAATGATTGTGATCCAATGGCTCACAAGAGAGATGTCGATCGAATGGCCTGCATGTGTTCCAAGGTAATCCAATAGCCTCACGCACAGACGGTCCTGATGGACAAAGATTGCGATCTAATGGCAGGGAGGCGCACAGAGTAGAATTACATTTTTGCCATTAATGAGCCCAGATCACATGGACCGCACGTAGCCACGTCTTGCGGTCAATATTTGATCATAGGAAAATATTTAAACCGGCCACTCCCCTGCTGATCGCCATGTCTGGTGGGGAAGAAGTAAAAGGAAAGAGAGGAGAGGGAAGAAAGAGGAAGAAAATAAGAAAAAGTCACCGCTCGCAGTGGAGGAAAGAGAAAAAAGTGATGGAAAAGGGAGGAATCGTACCAGAAAGAAATGAAACCACGAAAGGGAGATGATCAACGATGGTTCAAAGCCGAAAAAATGTGAAAATCAACTTGGTTTTTTGGTGACCCAACTCCCTTCGGTGTTATCAAACATGAACTTTCGTGAGTGAATTTATGGAGTTTCTTTTATTATTTTAATTAAATAAAATACTCTAGAGATAGCTTGCATATAGTATGATATTTTTAAAGTTCAAATTAGATCAAAATCAAGCCTTGCATGCATGAATCTTGAGTTTGTCACTGACCCGAGAAGGAAACTTTTGTGCAGGTTTTCTTCGATTTTTATAATAGTTTTTAGAGCTTAATTCACGCCTTAAACACTTCAAAATTGATATGTATAATTATTACGTACCCCGAAGCCTTCATTGTATCGATTTTTAATTGTTTTCATCAATTAAAATGAAATTTATTTGCAGGTGAATAAGGGTTGAGGGGTTAGTTTGAGAAACTAGTTTTAGACCCATCCAGGCGGTTAAAACTGCCAGGAAAGGTCCAAACAAGATCTGTTTTGGCTTATTTTCATTTGTGTGAATTAAATGTATGAGAGCATGGCTTGGTGATTTATTAGCATTTTGGATGTACTATAAATAGAGAGAGAAGAGAATTAAGATCGAATATTAAATTTTAGAAAAAACATTTGGTGAGTGGAATTAGGTAGAAAAAAAAATTGTATAGAGAAAGAATTAGAAATTAATTAGAAATAAAATAAAATGAAAAATGCTTAAAATTATAAAAGAAAAAAAAATTAAAATAATACATAATAAATAATAATAGTAATATTACCAATAGATTTTGAAAATTAAATCACAAAGAAGTTCATAAAGTAAATTTGTCACGGACTATACCCCGTCTTATAGGGTGATCGGAACATATTTCTTTAATCATATAGATTCGAGTTAAGTAAAATAATTTAAATTTATTAATAATAAAAGAATCGCAGAAGCGTTATATCCCTTACATATAAAACATAAACATATGTACGAGACTCTAAATTTTCTTACTTACATTACTAAACAAAAAAATAAAACAGTAACTTTAATATCAGAGTCTAGTCTTTAGAGATTTCCTCCATATCATCGCTCACTCTACAATGGTATCTTCTGTATTTGGAGGGTGATAGAAAGGATGAGATAAAATATCCCAATAAGCAATATTATAAAATCACAATATACTACATGTAATATATAGTTTTTTTACACACAACAGAACATATATCAAATAATCTTTTCAAAACATATACAAATCAGAAGACGAAAGCATAAATCAAAAAACCTATACATGTTGTATACCTCATCACTATTATGGAGGATCAATCAGTTACCATACATTATGCATAGGCACGGATACTTATTACTGGTTCCCCATGTACCCGAACACAGAACGACATACATGAGTACCTTGAAACACTGTTACCTCCCTGAACACAGAACGGTTAGGGCGCGCATATCAGACTATTTCCACACACACTCAAACAAAAAATGGTTATATATGAGTACACACTTATCACGTCGCCAGTTCACCCAACATCGAACGATTATGTACGACCAGATTAAAGTCGAGCATAATGCAAGTGCTTTTGAAATAACTTATTTCCATAATTAGTGATGCACACAAATTAAAATCACATTTTGAAAACACTAAGTAAAATAGCATTTATATCGAAGTAAAATTTTAATAAATAGTTTTTTAACAAATACAGAAGACAAATTAAACATGTGTACATTTTTATACTGAAAATATGTAAAATACTTTAAAACTACGTAGGCTATGAATTCATAATATCAACTTACCTTAGTTCTTTAACAGTCGTAGTCTTAATTCCAGCAGAGTTTCGGCCTTATTTATGATTATTTTCTCTAAACAATTCGACAGACTTTCGAGATGATTTTTGGTGACTTTCTTTACTCAAAAATATCCAACACAATACTCAAAAATTAATCTCAAAAATAAAAAAGAAACTGAACTTTAAAATTTAAGAAAAATCTTACATTTCTAACAGTTTATAGCTTCTTTTTAATCATGAGCCTTATTCTTCTTCTCTTCACCTTTCTTTACTCTCACAAATTTAATAGAGTTTTCCTAAGGTTTTTATCTAAAACCTCAAAATATTATCAAATATCACACACTTTGTTCTCCTTCTTCTTCCTTCACCTCTATGTTTCTTACTAATTTTTTATTATTCGAAATCTCTCTTTCTCCCTTCTCCTATCCCCTATTTATAGGAGTGGGAAACCACGAGAAAAAATTTGCCACCATTTCGTCTTACTATTTCATCTAAAAGTTGTCACCTTTCATCATATTTTTTCACTTAAAAGGTTACCACTCTTCACATATCATTTTACCTAAAAGGCCTTTTAACATGTAACTTCATCTAAAATGTTACCACTTTTCATTTGCCGTTTTATTTAAAAGACCTTTTCACATGTCATTTCATCTAAAAGGTTACCACTTTTCATATGTCACTTCATCTACAAGTTATCATTTTCACCTATTTTGAGGTGTCAGAAGATGTTTCCTAATCAATTTCACCTTCTCTGTAGTTTCTTCTACTAATTTAGGTCCAACTAGTTTTTGTTCCTTAACTTCTTTCCAACAGATAGACGATTTGCAGGATCTTTCATACAAAGCCTCATAGGGTTCCATTTGAATACTATACTGATAATTGTTATTGTACGCAAACTCAATCAGAGGTAAATGATCATCCTAATTACCTCCTAACTTAATGACGCAAGCCCATAACATATCCTCTAGAGTTTGGATTGTCAGTTCTGATTGACTATCCATCTGAGGATGGAAAGTCATACTAAAGCATAGCTTGGTCCCCATGGTATTCTGTAAATTGGTTTAAAATCTTGAAGTAAAGCGGAGATCTCAATCAGAGGAGATTTTGATTGGAATTTCATGCAATCTCACAATCTCCTTGATATAGAGTCTGGCCAACTTGTTCAGTGGGTCATTTACTTTGATAGCCAGAAAATGAGTAAACTTGGTTAATTTATCAACGATAAACCATATAACACTATGTTGAGATCTTGTTTTAGGTAGACCCACAACGAAATCTATAGTAATATGTTCCCATTTCCACTCTGCTACCAGTAAGGGTTGAAGTAGTCCTGCTGGTCTCAGACGTTCACCCTTCACTTTTTGGAATATTAGACATTTAGAAACAAACTCTACTATATCCTTCTTCATCCCACTCTATTGATATTTGGTCCTTAAGTTCTAAAACATTTTAGTGTTGCCAAGGTGCATAGCAAATCTAGAGCAGTGCGTTTATTCCAATATCTCATTTTTCATACTATTATTATTCGGCACACATGCTCTGTTTCCAAACCTCAATACACCACCTTCCGATAGTCTAAATTCTGGTATAAGTCCCTTACTGAGATCTTCTATAATTGACTTCAAGGTAAAATCATATTGTTGAGCTTCTCTAATTTTTTGTATCAAAATGGGTTGTACTTTTATATTGGCTAGGTATCTTCCTAATCTCTTATATTAGACATTCAGATTTTGGCTTTTCTCGGATTGTATATGATCTTGCAATTATAATCCTTAAGTAATTTCATCTATCTCCTTTGGCGCATATTAAGTTTTTTCTGCGAGAACAAATACTTCAAATTCTTATGGTCTATATGAATCTCGAAACTTTCACCATATAGATAATGGCACCAGATCTTTAAGACAAAAATATGGCGGCTAGTTCTAAGTCATGGGTAGGATAGTTCTACTCATGATTATTTAATTGTCTAGAACCATACGTATCACTTTTTTGTGTTGCATTAGCACGCATCTTAACCCTTGTTTTGAAACATCACTGTAGATAGAGAATCCACCAATACCATTAGGAATAGGCAATACTGGAGCTGTTGCCAACCGTTTCTTTAGTTCTTGAAAACTTTATTCACACTTCCTATAATAATCTTTGAAAAATTTTCAATAAACTTCCTGGCGTATCCAGCCAGACCGAGGAAACTTCAGACTTTAGTTACCATTGTAGGCATTTTCAAGTTTACTACTGATTCTACTTTAACTGGATCTACTGTTATCCCGTCCTTTGAAACTATATGTCCAAGGAAGGTAACCTTATTTAACCAAAACTCACACTTTTTAAACTTGGCATACAACTTCAGTTTCCTAAATATCCCAAGCACTATTGCCAAATGCTTCGCATGTTCAACCTCGCTCCATGAATAAGTCAATATATCATTAATGAAAACAATGACAAACTTATCAAAGAATTGTAACACCCAAGTAATTTAATTTTTATCTTACTATTTTTATTTTTATTTATTTGAATTTTTTTTTATTTTTAATTAATTTAATTTGATTTAATTTAATTTAATTTAATAAAAATAAAAATAATAATAATGATAAAATTGGGTAAAAATATTATCTGGATTTAATTGAAATTGATTTTGGGAAAAAAGGGTGAAAATTTAGATTCTGGGGGTGTTTTTAAAAAGAAAATCGAAAACTGGAGGTCAAAACACAATTTAAAAAAGTTGTGCCACGTCAGCAGTCCGGTCAGCAACCCCGGCCAACCAGAACACGCCGTGTGGCAAGGAAACGCTGACCAGGGGACGGGCCACATAGGCGATCCGCGTGCGTGCGATCGGACGGCCCAGATCCATTCCCGCACGCACGGACGGCCCAGATTCACGCGTACGGACGACCCAGATTCAATCGAGCACGGACGGCCCAGATTTCATCGCGATGGACGGCCCAAATTTAATCGCAATTAAATCGCGATCGAACGGTCCAAATTTAATCTTGATAGACGGTTGAGATTAAAAGGCAAATGGTATATATAACCCCACCCACACTTGACTACAAAACCCTAGCCGTCAGTGCCTCGCCGGAGAAGAAGAACCAGACGTCGGAGGAGCCGGCCACCGCCACTCGCCGCCGCACCAGGGAAGTTTTTGACCGCCGATCGAGGTAAATTTTTTCTCTCTGGCTCTTTTTCGATGCTGAGTCCGCCTATGGCCAAACCGGAGCCAAACCACCGGTCAAACGGCCGGAAAACCTAGCCGAAGTCCAGTGGCGCCGCCGCGCCCCCCTCTGTTTTTGCCTCCGATGAGGCCCTTCCCGGCCTCCGTTCAATACAAATTTTATACCACTGTGATCACCGTTCTTTTCTCTACAGGTTGATCGGAGCCAAACATCAAAACGCGACTCACGACGGAGGAGCCACCGCACCCGAGAGCACCGCCGCCGGTAAGTTTTGGTTTTTCATGATTTTTTGGCCCACCGAGGGCCCTAGGGTTGTTTTATCGCAGGGACCGATGCAAGTGTAGCCAAATTCGGCCGAAAACGGCCAACCCGAGGCGAATCGCTGCCGGTCATCGCCGGAGCACGGCGGAGCCGCCGTGCCGGAATTCTGATTTTGGCCGAAAGGAGCCCTAGGTCTGATTTGGAATTTTTTAGGACACGTGTAGGTACCGGAAATGCGTTTCAGTTTTCCGAAAAAAATTCAGAAAAATTAGGGACAGCCTGTAGGCACACTGTAGAGTCGAATTCAGACCCCGAAACAAGTAAGGACCCCTCACCCTGTTTCCTATCACGGTATTAAAGCTAAATAAATAATTAAATTGTACTTTGTGACTTTATAGATGTATAATTGATTAAGGTTGCCAATGGAGCCTGAGTCTGATACAGTGTTGGTATGTTATTGTTTGATCTAATTTCCAGTATTAAATGCAGCATGATGTTTGATGTAATTATGTTATGGTCTCGTATGCATGAACTATGGTTTCTTTTATTATGGTTTGTGTTATGGTGAACCCGGTACTGTATTGTCTTGTTTGGTGTCAATTACTAGTTTACATATTGTGTATGATTGGATGATTGAGACCAAGAAAATGGGCGAAAAGGTTATGTGAATTGATAAGTGGAAAATATGAACAGCCTGACTAGATATCCTAGGAGATGGTGGACGGACCAGATCCGTAAGGAACCCTACCGGGAACGTGGTCTCTCATAACGGATGGGATATGGAGACCTTATGTGTTTTGGCGCCCATACCGGACGGGGTATTGAGGTTCATGGTTTTGGCGCCCATACCAGACGGGGTATGGGGACGGCCCTGGAATCAGGTTGTAAATGTTAATGGTTCACGTGTAGAGGGGACCCCCTATGGATCCCCAGGGATACTAGTAGGCTGGTAAAAAAGGAAATCTGTTTTTTGATGATTGAAATGTAAAGGTATGATATGTGTTATGTTATAAAGTGTGTATGATTTCATGATATTATAAGGTTATTATTTTCATATGTTGTTTTCATGGATCTCACCGAGGTAAGTGGACAGTAAAGGTTTTTATGTTAATAAACGACTTCGTTATAAATTATGCTCCATTAGTCATTTTTGTTTTCTACCCACCTTTACTTCCGTGGCGGTGAGATAGTGTGATGTCTTTACTGTACTGGTGTAGCTCATCCCTTATTTAAGCATTTCAGATCAGGAAGACGTTGTTCCCGAGCCCGTTCTGCAGGAAGAGGGCGAAGGGGACGCCTAAAGACTTTATAGTTATATTTATAATTTTTATTTCGAGTATCTCTTTTAGTTAGTTTGTTCCTTCATGTTTTGAGTACGTTTTGGTTATTGTGTAAGGGATGTTAATCAAAATTTTTATTACGCTTCCGCATTTGAGATTTTTAATACATATATTCCATTTAAATTTCCGGAGCCGTTACAAGAATGGCTGAAAGACTTTATTCATCATATCCATAAATGCTGCAAGAGCATTTGTTAGACCAAAAGGAATGACTAAGAATTCGTAATAGTCATACCTGGTTCTGAAGGCAGTCTTGGGAATATTCTTTTTCTTAATTTTTAGTTGATGATATTCAGAACATATATCAATATTTAAAAATATTTGGGCTCCTTGAGGTTGGTCGGATAAATTATTGATACGAGACAACATATACTTATTTTTTATGATAACTTGGTTTTGTATAGTCGATATAGAGTCGCATGGTACCATCCTTCTTCTTCACAAATAGTACTGGAGCTCCCCACGGTGAGACACTTGGTATGATAAAACCGTTATCTAATAATTTGTGCAATTGTTTATAGAGTTCCTCTAATTCAGCTTTCGTCATTCGATACAAAGCCTTAGAGATAGGACTTGTACCAGGAATTAAGTCAATGAAGAACTCAATCCTTCGGTCTACAAGTGAACCTGAAAGATCTTCTAGAAAAACATCAAAAAATTTCTTCACCACTGATATCTGTTATAGATTGACTTCTCTACTTTTATTCTCCACTACGTAAGTCAAATACCCTGCACATCCCTTCTCAAGTAATCATTGAGCTTGAATGCAAGATACGAGACATGGATATTAGGGCTCCCTAATCCCCTTAAATTTGAAGTCCTTGTCATTGGAAATATTAAAAGTAATCATATTTTCATGACAATTTATATTGGCATAGTACACTACCAACCAATCTATTCCTAATATGACATCAAAATCATACATATCTAGGAGTATAAGATATACCGATAACTCTCTGTTGGCAATCTCTACAATACATGTTCGACAGACTGTACTAGTGGTCAAGTCCTTAATGGCTGGGGTAATTACTACTAATACATATTCTAAAGGTGACTGTTTAATGTTCAGATGCTAAGCAAACTTGTGATGGAAAAGAGTATGTAGATCCTGGGTCTATTAAAAGTTTAGCCAAGGTACTAGAGATAATGAGCATATCTTGGATTACATCCTGAGAGGATTAAGCATCTTGCTCTGTAATGGCAAATACTTTTCCTTGAGTTGTTGGTCTGATATGCTCTTTATTTATAGTACACTCTTTGGTCCATTGTTGAGTACTACCACATTTGAAGCATCCATTTGTCAACTTGTAGCAGGGTCTACTACCATGTTTCTTTCTACAATGGGGACATATCTATTCTGACCCTTGTGTTGGGATTAAGAGATTCGTTTTCTACCTTTTATCAAGTTGTTCTGGCTCGTAGACCTTCATCTTATTGTTTGGCATGAATGGTCGAACCCGTTGGATCTGTTATGGGATTAGACTTGTAGCCTTTTCTGT
Source organism: Carica papaya (assembly GCF_054855325.1). Lineage (NCBI taxonomy): Eukaryota > Viridiplantae > Streptophyta > Magnoliopsida > Brassicales > Caricaceae > Carica > Carica papaya. The sequence continues at coordinate 10,473,429 of NC_142317.1, forward strand.
AATTTGGGCTTGTTCCAGTGCTTCTTGATAGTCATTAATTTTCAGAACAGAGATTTTATCCTAAATCTTTTTACATAGGCCTCTCTGAAACTTCTTGGCTCTTAGGCTTCCATTTGCTAGTAAGTTGGGTGTGAACTGAACCAGCTCTATAAACTTTTTTGCATATTCTGCCACCCTCATATTCCCTTGCTTTAATTCTAGGAACTCCATTTGCTTTTGTTACCGAACAAAGTCAGGAAAATACTTCTCGTAGAATGCCGCTCCACATATTTCCCAAATGATCAGTGTCATCAACGATCCATTCTTCAAGGGCCACCAGTGTTCTGCAGCTCCATTGAACATGAATGTGGCTAATTGTATCTTTTGCTCTGAAGTGACGCTGAGAACATCAAATATCTTCTTTAACTCCATGATCCACTGTTTATTTAATATCGGGTCGGTTGCTCCAGCAAATGATGGTGGGTTCATTCTCTTAAATCTTTCAATGAGTTTTTCATTATTTTTATTCATCGGCTAGGTGTTACTAGTACTAGCATTATTACCGTTTGTAACACTTTTGTTATGGACTACGTGTTGAGTTACCATCATGGCCAAACCTTCGACTATATGCATGAGTCTATCTAGACTCTACTCGATCCGGTCTTCTGGAATCTAATGTGCATGCTCTCTCGGTATCCTTGCCATTTCCTACATTCATGAAATTCAAATTTAGAGATATTTTTCTATATTTTCCAACTCTATCTAATTTTTATATAACCTAAGCCTCGTGTTTAAGGGATGTCCTATAATCATGCTTGATACCACTTGTCACGGACCACACCCCATCTTATAAGGTAATGACCGAAGTATATTTTTTTAAAATCATATAAATTCGAGTTAAGTTAAATAACTTAACTTTATTAATAATAAAAGAGTTGCAGAAGCATTACGTCCTTTAAATATAAAATATAAACATATATACGAGACTCTAAATTTCTTTACTTACCTTACTAAACAAAAAAATAAAATAGTAACCTTAATATCAGAGTGTAGCCTTCAGAAACTTCCTACATATCATTGCTCACTCTGCAGCGGTATCTTCTGTATCTGTAGGGTGATAGGAATGGTGAGATAAAATATTTTAATAAGTAATATTATAAAATCACAACATAGTATATGCAATATATAGTTTCTTTACACACAAGAAAACATATATCATATAATCTTTTCAAAACAGATACGAATTAGAAAACGAAAGCACAAATTAGAAAACATATGCATGTTGTATACCTCATCACTATTATGGAGGATCAATCAGTTAGTATACATTATGCGTAGGCACAGATATTTATCACTGATTCTCATATACCTGAACATAAAACAACATATATGAGTATCTTAGAACACTACTACTCCCCGAATACGGTACGGTTAGGGCACGCATATCAGACTATTTCTCCATACACTCAAACACGAAATGATTATGTATGGGTACACACTTATCCCTTTGCCAATACACCCGAACACGAAAAGGTTATGTACGGTCAGATTAAAGCCTAGCATAATGTAGGTGCTTTCGGAATAACTTCTTTCCATAATGAATGATGCACACATATCAAAATCATATTTCGAAAACACAAAGCAAAATAACATTTATATCGAAGTAAAACTTTAATAAATACTTAACAAATACAGAAGATAAATTAAACATATGCACATTTTTATACTGAAAATACATAAAATACTTCAAAACTACATAGGTTATGAATTCATAATATTCACTTACCTTAGGTCCTTAACAGTCGTAGTCTTAATTCTGCATAGTTCTAGCTTTATTTATGACTTTTTTCCTCTAAAAAATTCGATAGAGTTTCGAGATATTTTTGATCATTTTCTTGACTCAAAAATATCTAACACAATACTTAAAAACTAATCTAAAAAATTAAAGAGAAACAAAACTTCAAAAATTAAGAAAAAGCTTACCTTTCTAACAGTTTATAGTTTCTTTTTTATCATGAATCTTATTCTTCTTCTTTTCCTCTTTCTCTGCTCTCTCAAATTTAGCAGAGTTTCTCCAATGTTGTATCTAAAATCTCAAAATATTATCAAATATCACACTTCATACTCGCTTTTCTTCCTTCACCTCTATGCTTCTTATTATTTTTCTCTTATTCGGAATTCCTCTTCCTCCCTTCTCCCATCCCCTATTTATAGGAGTGGGGAGCCACAAGGAAAAAGTTTTCACCATTCTGTCGTACTATTTTATCTAAAAGTTGTCACCTTCATCATATTATTTCACTTAAAATGTTACCACTCTTCACATGTTGTTTTACTTGAAAGGTCTTTCAACATATCACTTCATCTAAAAGAGCACTTTTCACATGTCGTTTTATCTAAAAAACATTTTCACATGTTATTTCATCTAAAAGGTTACCACTTTTCACATGTCACTTTATCTAAAAGTTATCATTTTGTTATGTCATTTTATCTAATAGTTATCACTTTTTATTATACCACCTCATTTAAAAAATTTCCAACTTTTCTCATGCCTCTTCATGCTTATTCCAGCTCCTTCATCCTCATCTATCCTTTTTTCAATTGACTTGACACTACGTCCTTAACCTAACTATATAGTTTCAAACACATGCAAAGTTAGATTAAATGTATCAAATATATGAAATTAACTCAGAGGTATTTTGAAACTATTACAAAATTAATATTTATAAATAATCATTCCATTAACGAAATAAAATATCAAAATTGAAATTAAAAAATTTTAGTTAAAAAAAAAGGAAGAGCTATGATAGAAATTCATATTTGTAAAAAAATAAAATAAAATACCAATCTTAATTAGTATAGAAAAAAATATATAAAATTAGAAGAAGTGAAAATTTAGAAAAAAACTGGTTTATGATTGGTATGGATAAAAATCAGCAGTGTGGTGAACCCTATTCTTGGGTGGATGAAAGCCTTGCCAGACATAGTTGGGATGTGTATTCTGTTTTGAGTCACTAGTGACGAACTATTGTGACCAGTTTGCATGATTTGTGTGTGTCTCTATGCTTGTAATATTGAGAATTATGATTCCACAATGGTGCCAATTAGATAACGGATACATCTATTCAATATCAAATAAAAATCTAAAATTTTAGTAATTTTAATTAAATAATTGGGTTGAGGCACATCGAGAATCAAAGATATCAGTTGAGGGGTTACAGATGTCTCTATTTAGCTGGAAACTATGAGAAGTTATGATATGTGATTATGAGGGATAAATTTTAGCATAAGGGGAATTTAAGAGATAAATTTAGCTTAGAGGGATTTTGAGGGATAAAATGAATTTACGGAGATTGTAAAGAATAAAATGAGCCTAGGAGGATCTTGAGGGATAAAATGAGTTAGGGAGATAATAAGAGATAGATTAGAAATTTTAATCTCTCTGCATTTCACAGCTTTCAAAAAAAAAAATGTTTTACGTCTTTGATTGATTAATTGTTTGTATGTCGTATACCAATGGCGTCACTAATTTTTTATATTTATTGAGCACGTGGAAAGATCATTTCATTCAATTTTATCAATTTTTCAGATCAGGAGGATCCAATTTTAGATTAGGAGGATCCAACCCCTAAACTAGATAAAAAAAGAAACTGTGTAAGCACCCGTGGTAGAAATTGATATTTTTATAACCGAACAGATCTTTATTTTGTTTTGGCTCTATCTTACGGATATCAAGTATTGTAAATAGTGCTACAATATTGTCAAGAGATAGATAGTGTATGTTTTGAAATCTACAAATACTTTGCTTATTATTTTTCCACTGTGTAATTGGTGCTTGACGACTGTAATCCCTCCAAATAAAAATAAGGGTGTCACAACACAAATTTAATTTAATCTTTTTTTCTGAAAAATAAAACAACTTTGCTTAATGATTATAAGATCACTGGTGCTTGACGACTGTAATTCCTCCAAATAAAAATAAAGGTGTCACAACATAAATTTAATTTAATTTTTTTTCTGAAAAATAAAATAACTTTACTTAATGATTATAAGATCATTATTAATTTGTTAACTCATTTCTCTTGAGCTAGAATATCCTATATTATGAAATCTTTTCTTTTACTTCCACTTGAGTATTATGCACATCTTAATCAACTTCATCATTGTATATTCCACACTCTAGTTAATCATCTTATGCTCTTTCATTATTAACTCACTTACCTACTCAATAATACAAGTTAAATATCTACCCAGAATGTTACATTATTTGTAAAAGAAAGCAATGAAGAAATAACATCGATTTCTTATTAAAAGATAATTTAATTAATATGAAATAAGTTCCTCTTAAAATCATATAGTAAGTTCTTCATACTATCTAAAAGTCTTATAAACAAGTTTGGTTTTTTTTATAATTTCAATATCAAAATATATTTTATGTATTTTGAATATAAAACATGTAGAAAGAATAAAATATTATAAGACATGATTGATTTTAAAAGATTATAAGTTACATTTTGAAGATATATACCTTTCATAATTTTTTTAATGTTAAATATAAAATCTTTCTTTAGATAAAAAAAACAAGTATAATTATTCTCTTAGTATATTTTTATAAAACCAGAGCATATATAACTAGTTGTCAGTAAAATAGGGCATGCTTTTAGATATTGATTTTGCTAACACAAAGAAAAATCTATTGATTGTGTCATGAAACAATTATTATAAGCATCAAAACACTTAATATAATAACAAACATAGTTCACAAATCTATTTCCTTCTCTAGCCTTCCTCTAAGTACAATAATTTAAAACCTTGCTCTAGTGAAAGTATATTTGAAACTTAACCATTTTGATCCTTTTGTCCTTCTCAAATTTTGAAAAGACAAAAATCTCATAACTGAAAAATATCTATTTTGACCCTTACAATTACTAAAATTGTAATACCAAATGCTCAAGCATCACTCCAGTAACTTTTTAAACAAAAACTACTAATTTTTAAAACTCAAACATAATTACTAGTAGTTTTATACTTGAGCTTTTATGTAGAGTTTAATAGTAACACATTTTTTCTTAGATGAGACCTATATTCCATAATTTTCATTACTCAAATCATTCATGTGCTATCACAGACCATACTCCTTCTTTATGGGGTAATGACAAGAGCATACTTACTTAAATCACATATACTCGAGTTAAGTAAAATAACTTAACTTTATTAATTATAACAAAGTCGCAGAAGTGTTACATCAATTAAATATAAAACATAAATATATGTACAAGACTCTAAATTTTCTTACTTATATTACTAAACAAAAGTATGAAACGGTAACCTTAATCTCACAGTCTAGTTTCAAAAATTTTCTCTGTATCTTCAATAACTGGAGAGTGATAGGGGTAAGATAAAATATCCCAGTAATGATATTATAAAATAACAGCATCGTATATACAATATATAATTTCTTTACTCACAACAAAATATATATTATACAATCTTTTCAGAATATATACGAATCAGAAAACGAATACACAAATTAAAAAACATATTCAAAATTGTTTTGTTGTAAACTTCATCACTATTATGGATGATCAATAAGTTTTTATTTATTATGTGTAGGTATAGATATTTATCACTGGCTTTCCATATACCCAAACACAAAACGGCATGTAACGGTATACATGAGTACCTTGAAACACTGCTACCCCCTAAACATGGAATGATTAGGGCACGCAGATTAGACTATTTTTTCATACACCCGAACATGGAATGGTTACATATGGGTACACACTTATCACTTCGCCAATACACCCGAATACAGAATAATATGTATGACCATATTGAAGTCTCGCATAATACAAGTGCTTTCAAAACAACTCATTTCAATAATGAGTGATGCACACATATCAATATCACATTTCGAAAACATAAAGCAAAATAACACTTACATCGAAGTAAAATTTTAACAAATCTTACTTATCAAATACAAAAGACATTAAATACTTGCATATTTTTATAATGAAAATACCTAAAATACTTCAAAACTACGTAGGCTATGAATCCATAATATCCACTTACCTTTGGTCCTTTGTAGTCGTAATCTTAATTTCAGCATAATTCCAACTTTATTTATGATAAAAATCCAGTAGAGTTTCAGGATGATTTTTGGTCACTTTCTTAACTAAAAAATATCCAACACAATACTCAAAACTAATTCTAAAAATCAAAGAGAAATTAAACTTCAAAACTTAAGAAAAGGCTTACCTTTCTAACAGTTTATAACCTCCTTTTGATCGTGAGCCTTCTTCTTATTCTCTTACTTTTCTTCTGCTCTCACAAATTTAGTAGATTTTCTTAAGGTTTTTATCTAAAATCTTAAAATACTCTAAAAAATCACACACTTTGTACTCCCTCTTCCTCCTTCAACTTTATGCTTCTTACTATTTTTCTCTTATCTAGAATATCTCTTCCTCCCTTTACTCATTACCTATTTATACGAGTGGGGAGCCATGAGAGAAAGGTTTCCACTATTTCATCATCTTACTTCATCCAAAAGTTGTCATCTTTCATCATGTCACTTCATATGAGAGGTTAACACTTTTTACATGCCATTTTATCTAAAAGGTTACTACTTTTCGCATGTCACTCCATCTAAAAAGTTACTAATTTTTACATGTTACTTTATCTAAAAGTTATCACTTTTTATATATTACTTCATGTAAAAGTTACCATTTTCTGCTATATCATTTTATCTAATAGTTACCATTTTTCATTATACCATTTCATTTAAAAGGTTCCCATCTTTTTTCATGCCTCTTCATGGTTATTCTAACTCATTCATTCTTATCCATCATTTTTTTGTTTGACTCTAAACTATATCATTAATCTTATTATATATTTTCAAACACATACAAAGGCTAAATTAAATATATCAAACATAAAGTATTAACTCGATAATATTTTCAATGTATCACATCCTCCCTCCTTAAAAAAAGAAATTTGATCCTCCAAATTGGACTTACTAGTGGTCACAAACAGATGTGAGTATTTGGCCTTCATTCTCTTCTAGCTCCCATGTGGCTTCTTCAGTCGAATGATGCTATCATGGTACCTTTACTAAGGAGATTACATTGAACCGTAATAGCTTTTCTTTACGATCCACTATCTGCACAGGAAGCTCAATGTAGGATAGGTTGTCCTAAAGTGCAAGGGGTTCATATCATAGTACATGCGATGGATCTGGGTGATATTTCTTAGCATCAACAAATGAGAGACATTGTGTATGTTGGCTAACTCACGTGGTTATGCTAAATAGTAGGCGACATCTCCCACTTTATCCAACATCTCAAAAGGTATGATAAATCTAAGATTGAGTTTTCCTTTCCTCCAAAATATCATGATCCCTTTAATTTATGAGATTTTTAAAAATACATGTTCACCTACTTCAATCTAAATCTCTTTTCCGATTGTTGGCATAATTTTTCTTCCTACTTTGATCTGTTAGAAGATGTTTTCTAATCAATTTCACATTCTCTGTAGTTTCTTCTATCAATTCAGGTCTAACTAGTTTTTGTTCCTTAACTTTTTCTCAACATATAGGCGATCTGCAGGATCTTTCATAAAAGCCTCATAGGGTGTCATTTGAATACTATACTGATAGCTATTATTATATGTAAACACAATCAGAGGTAAATGATCGTCCCAATTACCTCGTAACTCAATGATGTAACTCAATGATGCAAGCCCATAGCATATCCTTTAGAGTTTGGATTGTCCGTTCTGGTTGACCATCCATCTGAGGATGGAAAGTCGTAGTAAAGCATAGCTTGGTCCCCATGGCATTCTATAAACTGGTGTAAAATCTTGAAATAAAGTGGGGATCTCGAACGAAGACGATTGTGATTGAAATTTTATGCAATCTCACAATCTCCTTGATATAAAGTCTGGTTAACTTGTCCAGTGGGTTATTTACTCTAATAGCCAGGAAATGAAAAGACTTCGTTAGTTTATCAATGATAACCCAAATGGCATCATGCTGGGATCTTGTTTTAGGTAGACCCACCACAAAATCTATGGTAATATGTTCCTATTTCCACTTTGCTACCGGTAAGGGCTGAAGTAGTCCTGCTGGCCTCTGACATTCATAATTCATTTGTTGACATATTAGACATTTGGAAACGAAATCTGCTATATTATTCTTTATCCCACTCCATTTGTATTTGGTCATCAAGTTCTAATACATCTTAGTGTTGTCAAGGTGTATAGCAAATCTAGAGTAGTGCGCTTTTTCTAATATCTCAATTTTCATACTATTATTATTTGACACACATGCTCTGTTTCCAAACCTCAATACACCATCTTTTGATAGTCTAAATTCAGGCCTACGTCCCTTACTGACATTTTCTATAATCGACTTCAAGGTAAGATCAAATTGTTGATTTTCTCTAATTTTTGGCACCAAAATAGGTTATACTTTTATATTGGCTAGGTATCCTCCTGATCTCTTATGTCGAACGTTTAGGTTCAAATTTTGGAACTCCTTTATGAGTCTTCACTCTGAGGCCATCATGTAGGCAAGAGTCTAAGTACTCTTCCTACTAAGTGCATCTGCAACCATATCATTTTTTCTCAGATGGTATAAAATCTTACAATCATAATCCTTAAGTAAATCAATTCATCTCCTTTAGTGTATATTAAGTTCTTTCTGCGAGAACAAATACTTTAAAATCTTATGTTTTGTGTGAATCTCAAAACTTTTATCATATAGATAATGGCGCTAGATCTTTGAGGTAGAAACTATAGCGGCTAGTTCTAAATCATGGGTAGGATAGTTATGCTCATGATTTTTTGATTGTTTAGAATCATATGCTATCATTTTTTCGTATTTTATTAACACACATCTCAATCCTTACTTTAAAGCATCACTATAGATAGAGAATCTGCTAGTACCATTAGGAATAACCAATACTGGTGCTATTGTCAACTACTTCTTCAGTTCTTGAAAACTTTGTTCACACTTGTCATTCTACTCAAACTTCGTGTCCTTTCTAGTGAGCTGAGTTAGTGGAGTAATGATCTTTGAAAAACTTTCAATAAACTTCTTGTAGTATCTAGCTAGACTGAAGAAACTTTGAACTTCAGTTATCATTATAGGCCTTTTCCAGTCTACTACGTTTCTACCTTAGTAGGATCTATTGATATCTCGTCCTTTGAAACTATGTCTAAGGAAGGCAACCTCCTTTAACTAAAACTTACACTTCTTAAATTTGACATATAACTTCTTTTTCCTAAGTATCCCAAGCAATATTACCAGATGCTCCGCATGTTCAGCCTCGCTCCTTGAATATATTAGTATATCATCAATGAAGATGATGACAAACTTATCCAAAAATGGTTAAAAGACTCTGTTCATCAAATCCATAAATACCGCGGGAGCATTTGTTAGACCAAAAGGCATGACTAAGAATTCATTATGGCCATACCTGGTCTTGAAGGCAGTCTTAGGAACATCCTCTTTTTTAATATTTAATTAATGGTATGCAGAACGTAGATCAATCTTTAAGAATACTTGGACTCCTTAAAGTTGGTCAAACAAATCATCTATACGAGGTAACTGATACTTATTCTTTATAATAACTTAGTTTAGTTGCTTATAATCGATATAGAGCCACATGGTACCATCCTTCTTCTTTACAACTACTACTGGAGCTCCCTATGGTGATACACTTGGTCTGATGAAACCCTCGTCCAATAATTCCTGCAGTTGTTTCTTGGATTCCTCTAATTCAACTTTTGCCATTTGATATGAAGCCTGAGGCCCTATTTGTTTGGTTATAAATGGTAGTAAATTAATGTATGGTATTTCACAAGCATGATAAAATCATATTTGTATCAACTTCCAACATGATGAGATGGTAGTAAACAGTAGCCGACTGGCAAATTTGGGATGAATTTTAAAAACTATCGAATCGGTGGTATGTGACGGACAAATAATTTTTTTCTCTATATATCCTCATAAAATATATTTAATTCCCGTTATAGCTTCCTAAACAAACACCCTCATAAAATATGCTTAATAAATTAATTCATGGTAAATGATTATTTTAAACACATTTTAATTTTTATTTGTTGAAATAATTTTAGATTTAATATAATAATATATAATTACAATAATTTGTTTCTAATATATAAATAATTTTATTTTTATTAAAATTAAATTAATGTGATAATGTAAATAATAATTATTTATTTTATAAAATATAAAAATTTAATTTGATTATATGTAATAATTATTTATTTAAATACAAATTTAATTATATTTTTATGTAATTTATTTTTTTTCATTATATACTTCTTATATACCATTTACTATTACAGATAATAAAGTATTAGTAAATTAATAATTTGATTAAAAATACAATCATACCATCCTATCATCCAAGAAAAAAGAACTATCATTCTTTTTTTCATCCAAACATAAAAAAAATTGTTATTTTCATCCTATGTCATTGTTATCAAATCACTATTACTACTATATATTAATTACCTATCACTAAAATTTATCCAAATATGGCCTTAGATATAGGGCTCGTACGAGGAATTAAGTCAATAAAGAACTCGATCTCCTTATCTAAGGGTGGACTTGGGAGATCTTTTGGGAAAATATTGAAAAATTCCTTCACCATGAGTATCTGTTGTAGATTGACTTCTTTAATTTTATTCTCTACTACGTAAGCCAAATACCTTGTACATTTCTTCTCAAGTAATCGTTGAGTTTAAATGCAAGATCTGAGACATGGATGTTGGGGCTCCTTAATCTCTTTGAATTTGAAGGTTTTATCATTGGGAACATTAAAGGTCACCGTCTTCCCATGATAATCTATATTGGCATGATACGCCACCAACCAGTCCATTCCTAATATGATGTCAAAAACATGTATATCTAAGAGTATGAGATCTACTGGTAACTCTCTGTTGGTAATCTCCACAACACGTGCTCGGCAGACTCTACTAGTGGTCAAGTCCATATTGGTTGTGGTAGATACTACTAATACATAATCTAAAGGTGATTGTTCAATGTTCAAATGCTAAGCAAACTCATGTGATACAAAAGAGTGTGTAGATCCTGGGTCAATTAAAACCTTAGCCAAGGTACTAGAGATAGTGTTCATACCTTGGATCACAACTTGGGACAACATCTCTCTCTGTAAGGGCAATACTCTTCCTTGAGTTATTAGCCTGGTCTGCTCTTTATTGATAGGACACTCTTTGATCCGATGTTGAGTACTATCACATCAAAAATATCCATTTGTCAGCTTATTGTAGGGTCTGCTACCATGGTTCTTTCCACAATAGGGGCATATCTACTATAGCCCTTGTGCTGGGATTATAATACCTGTTTTTTTACTTTTATCAAATTGTGATAGCTCCTGGGTTTTTTTCTTATTGTTTGGTATTAATGGTTGAACTTATTGGATCTTTTGTGGGACTGCGCTTGTAGCCTCTTCTGCAATTTGGGCTCATTCTAGTGCTTCTTGGTAGTCACTAATCTTCATAACTAAGATTTTATCCCATATCTTCTTAACAAGCCTCTTTGAAACTTTTTGTCTCTTAGGCTTTCATCTGCTATTAAGTTGGGCACAAATCAAGCCAACTTTATGATTTTTTTTGCATATTCTGTCACTCTCATATTCTCGTGCTTTAACTCTAAAAACTCCATTTACTTTTGTTCTCGAACAAAGCCAAGAAAATATTTCTCATATAATGCCGCTCCAAATGCTTCCCAAAGGATTAGTGTCCTCAAGGATTTATTCTTTAGGCGCCACCAGTGTTCTACAACTCCCTTGAATAATGTGGCTAATTGTACATTTTGCTCTGAAGTGGGTTGAGAACCTCGAACATCTTCTCCAACTCCATGATCCACTGTTCGGCTAATATCTGGTCAGTTGCTCCAGCAAATGGTGGTGGGTTCATTCTCTTGAATCTTTCAATGAGTTTTTCATTATTTTCCTCCATGGGCTAGGTGTTACTGGTACTAGCATTATTACCGTTAGTAGTACTTTAGCTATGGACTACATGTTGACCTACCACCGTAGCCAAGCCTTCGATTATACGCGTGAGTCTATCTAGACTCTGCTTAATCCGGTCTTCCGGAATCCAATGTGCTTATTCTCTCAGTATCCTTGTCATTTCCTACATTCATGAAATTCAAACTTAGAGGCATTGCACTATGTTTTAAAACTCTATCTAAATTTCATGTAATCCTAAGCCTCGTATTCAAGAGATGTCTTAGAATCGTACTCTAATACCACTTATCACAAACCATATCCCGTCTTATAGGATAATGACCGGAGTATACTTATTTAAATTACAGATACTCGAATTAAGTAAAATAACTTAAGTTTATTAATCATAACAGAGTTGCATAAGTGTTACATCCCTTAAATGTAAAACATAAATATATGTACGAGACTCTAAATTTTCTTACTTACATTACTAAACAAAAGTACGAAATAGTAACCTTAATCTCACAGTCTAACTTTAAAAATTTTCTCCATATCATCACTCACTCTGTAGTGGTATCTTTAGTATTTTGAGGGTGATAGAAGGTGAAATAAAATATCCCAATAAGCGATATTATGAAATCATAGCATAATACATACAATACATAGTTTCTTTATACACAACAAAATATATATCATACAATCTTTTCAAAACAGATACGAATCATAAAACAAATATATAAATCAGAAAATAGATTTACAATTGCTTCATTATATACTTCATCACTATTATGGAGGATCAATTAGTTACCATACATTATGCGTTGGCAAAATTCTTATAATTGGTTTCTCATGTACCCAAATATGGAACGATATATATGAGTACGTTAAAACACTGCTATCCCTAGAACACAGAATGGTTAGGGCACACAGATCATATTGTTTCTCCAGGCACCCAAATATGAAACGATTATGTATGCGTACACACTTATCACTTCGCCAATACACCTGAACACGGAAGGGTATGTATGGTCATATTGATGCCTAACATAATGCAAGTGCTTCCAAAACAAGTCCTTTCCATAATGAGTGATGCACATATATCAAAATTATATTTCGAAAACATAAAGCGAAATAACACTTATATCGGAATAAAACTTTAACAAATATTTATTTAGTGAATACGAAAGAAAAATTAAATACTTACACATTTTTATACTGAAAATATATAAAATACTTTAAAATTACATAAACTATGAATCCATAATATCCATTTACCTTAGGTCCTTAGCAGTCATAATTTTAATTCCAGCAAAGTTCCAGCTTTAGTTATGACATTTTTATCAAAAATTCAGTAGAGTTTCGGAATGATTTTTGATCACTTTCTTGATTTAAAAATATCAAACACAATACTTAAAAACTAATCCCAAAAAATCAAAGAGAAACCGAATTTCAAAACTTAATAAAAGACTTACTTTCCTAACAGTTTTTAATCTCCTTTTAATCCTGAGCTTTCTTCCTCTTCTCTTCCTCTGCTCTCACAAATTTAGTAGAGTTTTCTCTATGTTTTTATCTAAAATTTTAAAATACTCTCAAAAGTTCCCACACTTCATACTCCCTCTTTGTCCTTTACCTCTATACTTCTCACTATTTTTCTCTCATCCGAAATGTCTCTTCCTTCTTTTTCTCATCCCCTATTTATAGGAGTGGGGAGCCACGAGAAAGGTTGCTACCATTCCATCATGCCACTTCATCCAAAAGTTGTCATGTTTCATCATATCATTTCATCTAAAAAGATCATCACTTTTCACATGCCATTTTATTTAAAAGGTTATTACTTTTCACAAGTCACTTTATCTAAAAGTTTTATCACTTTTCGCATGCCACTTCATCTAAAAGTTGTCACTTTCTATGTTGTCATGTCATTTAAAAGTTACAACTTTTCACATATCATTTCATCTAATAGTTGTCACTTTTTGTTATGTCATTTTATCTAATAGTTACCACTTTTCATTATATCACTTCATTTAAAAGGTTCTTACCTTTTTCTATATCTCTTCATATTTATTTTATCTCCTTTCTCTTTATCCATCTTTTTCCTGTTTGACTCTAAACTATGTTCTTAACCTTATTATATATTTTCAAACACATATAAAGGCTAAATTAAATATATCAAAATAAGAAATTAACTCGAGGGTATTAAATCATTCATGTCCTCATCAAATGCATACATAACGCAAACCAAAATTCAAAGGCCCATATGGTCCAAAATTTATACTAATTGGAGTCATTGAAATGACACATGTTCTGATATCATTTTTGATGCTTTGAGTCTAAACAACACTAGCCAATAATTTTTTGGACTTAAACTATTGGCTCTCAAAAATTAACACTCAAGCATCATTGGTGTATGACTTGAGTCATTCAATATAACTCAACAATCACATATCATTCCTATATAAAATTAAGATATGACAAAAACATAATCTTTAAAAATTAACTACATATTCTTTTCTAAAACTAAATCAAATGTTATGAGAATGAAAAATATTGTGTTGGTATGGGCTTCAACATCAAATTATTCTGGAAGTTTTTAGGCAAAAGTGCATATTTGCTTGCTTGGGAAAACCCAATTAGCATCCAAATTTTAGCATAATAGAAAATTTTATTAGTGCTTTAATTCAAAATAATTCTTTTGTTAACTTGCTACTTATTGAAGTTTACCATACTTTTTTTCTTTTTCAAAATGATCGATTTTGGAATAATTAGTTGGAGATTGTTCTAAATTATAATTGTTGCATAAAATTTTAAGTTGTAAATCAAATATCCAATTTTCTAAATAAGAATCGCTAGTAGAATCAAATATTAAGATTAAAAACATATTTCATTAACTAAAATTTATTTTTATCTATTGTAATTTTTAAAGGAAAATTTGAAATTAAAATATTTTAAAAATAAATTTTGATGTTATAGATAACTAAAAATAATTATTTTTAAAAAAATCATATAAATATTGTATCTTATAATGTACTTTACAATTAAATAAAAATAAGTTATCTAAGTATTTTATTGGATTTAATTTTATTTAGATTCAAGTGAATCTCTAAAGCTACAATTTAATCTTATTTAGATTTCAAGTGAATATTTAAAATTAGAGTGAATCAGATGATTTACTACTAATGTTGGAGTTTGCTTAAGATTCATGATATATTGTGATAAATTTAAATTATTGTATTGCTGAATACAATTGAGTTGTAAGATTCGAATATTAAATTGTAAGATTAATACTCGAGTAAAAGTATAAGCATTGAAACATGAGTATTTAGGTCTTGTTTAATTTTGAATTCATGATTCACAAAAGACAATTTAATTGTTGCAGTAGTCAATTTTTTAATGTAACCATAATATATTTTTTATACACTTCTATCTAATAATAAAAATATTAAGATTATATTCCAAATTAATTCAATTTAGGGTTATTTAACTATTTATACTTAATATATCCTTAATCTACAAGTATCTTAAGTTATCTGTTTAGTAAGGACACTAACTATTTTGACTTTTAAAGTTATGGACTATGATAGCTTGAAAATACCTCCGATTTAATTTCTTATATTTAATATATTTATTTTAGTTTTACATGTGTTTGAAAATATATAATAGGGTTAATGACAGTTTAGAGTCAAATGAAAAAAAGATGGATAAAGATGAAGGACTAAAATAAGCATGAAGAGGCATGAGAAGAGGTGGGAATCTTTTAAATGAAGTGGTATAATAAAAAATGGTAACTACTAGATAAAATGATATGACAAAAAATGATAATTTTGAGATGAAGTGCCATATGAAAAGTAATAACTTTTAGATGAAGTGACATGTGAAAAGTGGTAACCTTTTAGATAAAGTAGCATGTGAAAAGGCCTTTTAGATAAAACGACATGTGAAGAATGGTAACCTTTTAAGTAAAGTGACATGATTAAAAATGACAACTTTTATATAAAATAGTATGACAGAATGGTGGCAACCTTTCCATCGTGGCTCTTCACTCCTATAAATAGGGGATATGATAAGAGAGGAAAAGACATTCCGGATAAGAGAAAAATAGTGAAAAACATAGAGATGAAGGAAGAAGAGGGAGTACGAATTGTGTAATATTTTAGAGTATTTTGAAGTTTTAGATAAAAACCTTGAGAAAAATATACTAAATTTGTGAGAGCAGAGAAAGAGAAAGAGAAGAAGAAACATGATCACGATAGTTTTTAAGTATTGTATTGGATATTTTTGAATTAAGAAAGTGACAAAAAATTATCCTGAAACTCTGTCGAATTTTTTAGAGAAAAAAGTTATAAATAAAGCTGGAACTTTACCGAAATTAAGATTACGACTGCTAAAGACCTAAGGTAAGTGGATATTATGAATTTATAGCCTACATAGTTTTGAAGTATTTTGTATATTTTTAGTATAAAAATGTGCATGTATTTTATTTGTTTTCCATATTTTCTAAGTAAATATTTGTTAAAGTTTTACTTCGATATAAGTTTTATTTCACTTTGTATTTTAAAATATGATTTTGATATGTGTGCATCTATAACAGCCCCGGAAATTTTAAATGGAACTTTAAATTCAAAAATATCAAATGCGGAAGCGAGATCAAAATTTCAGTTAACATCCCTTACACGAAAACCAAAAACGTACTTAAAATATAAAAGATTAAACTAACTAAGAGAGAAACTCGAAAATAAAACTATGAGTATGACTACAGAGTCTCTAGGCATCCCCTTCGTCGTCCTCCTGCGGAACGGGCTCGGGAACCATGTCTTCCTGATCTGAAATGATAAAATAAGGAGTGAGCTACACTAGCCCAGTAAGAACATCACGATATCTCACCGTCACGGAGGTAAAGGTGGGTAGAAAAACACAAAAGACCAATGGAGCATGATTTATAACAAATCCTTTTATTTATGATAAAACCTTTACCATCCACTTACCTCGGTGGAATTCATGAAACAATATAAGAAAACAATAACATTATCACAATCATGGAATAATATAAGCTGTAAAACATAGCACTTATCACGCCTTTTGTAATTCAATCATTATACAGCATATCCTTTTTTCATTTACCAGCCTACTAGTATCTATGGGGGTCCATAGGGGTCCCCTACCCGTTAACCTTTAACATTCATAATCAGTTTCCAGAGCCGTCCCCATACCCCGTCCGGTATGGGCGCCAAAACCATAAACCTCAATACCCCGTCCGGTATGAGGGTGAAACGGGCCGTCCCCATACCCCGTCCGGTATGGGCGCCAAAACCATAAACCTCAATACCCCGTCCGGTATGAGGGTGAAATGGGCCGTCCCCATACCCCGTCCGGTATGGGCGCCAAAACCATAGGATCTCCATACCCAGCCCGGCATGTGAGACCACAATCCCGGTAGGGTTCCCTACGGACCCGGTCCGTCCACCATCTCCCAGGATATCTAGTCAGGCTGACCCCATCATATAATTATCAGTCTACACAATCTTTCATTTTCCTTTTCCTCAATAAGCATCATCAATTCACATTTAAACAAGCAAATCGTAATTCATGTCAAACAGACAACATACAGTATCAGTTCTTCAGTCTTTCAACCCATAATTTATAAAACAGTAATATATGCACTCGAAACTATAAAATGAACACATCAAACCTCATAATGCATTTAAAGCTGTAAAACAGGCCAAATAACAGTAAATCATCAATCACACTAGACTCGGGCTCCATTAGCAGCCTTAAGCAATTTCACACATGCGTTAATTCAAGAAATACCGTTTTATCATTTTGAACTTTAATACCGTGATAGGAAATAGGGTGAGGGGTCCTTACTTGTCTTCGGGATCCGAATACGATTCACAGTGCGCCTACAGGCCGTCCCTAATTTTTCCTGAATTTTTCCCGGGGAACTGAAACACACTAACAGTACCTGCACGTGTTCCAAAAAAAACCCAAATTAGGCCCAGGGCCTCTTTCAGCCCAAATCGCAACTCCGGCACGGCGGCTCCGCCGTGCTCCGGCGACGGCGCCGCCGCTGGCGGCGGCGAGTCACCTCGGGTTGGCTGTTTTCGGCCGTTTTCGGCCGAATTCGGCCACACTCGCATCGGTCCTTGTGAGAAAACAACCCTAGGGCCCTCGGGGGGCCAAAAAATCACGGAAAAACGGAGCTTACCGGCGGTGGTGCTCTCGGGTGCGGCGGCTCTCCGGCGAGGTTCGTGTTTTGGTGATTCGGCTCCGGTCAACCTGTAGAGAAAAGAATGGTGATCATGGTGATATAAAAATTGCATCGAACGGAGGCCGGGAAGGGCCTCGTCGGAGACAAAAACCGAGAGGGGATGCGGCGGCGCCGCTGGTCTTCAGCCGCGTATTTCGGCCGTTTGGCCGGGATTTTGGCTTCGATTTGGCCATAGGAGGAATCAGCGTGGAAAAACGAGTCGGGGGTATGAAATTTACCTCGATCGGCGGTCAGAAATTTCCCCGGTGCGGCGGCGGGTGGCGGCGGTCGGCCTCTGGTTCGTCTTCTCCGGCGAGCGGCAGGCGGCTAGGGTTTGTGGTCTGGTGTGGGGGTTCTATTTATAACCCCTTGCCTTTTGATCTCTGCCGTCCATTTTATTTTAATCTGGGCCGTTCGTTTTTGATTGAATCTGGGCCGTCCGTACGATTGTATCTGGGCCGTCCGATCGCGCGATTGATCTGGGCCGTCCGATCGCGCCCACGCGGATCGCCAACGTGGCCCGTTTCGGAGCGACGTGGTCTTGCCACGTGGCAGGCCCCGGTTGGCCGGGACTGCTGACCGGGCCTGCTGACGTGACTGCCGACGTGGCTTTTTTTTTTTTTTTTTTTCCTCTGTCCGAGCGCTACAGCATCACTCATTATGAAAAAAAGTTATTCCGAAAATACCTACATTATACTAGCCTTCAATATGGCCGTACATAACCATTTCGTGTTCAAGTGTATCGGCAAAGTGATAAATGTGTACTCATATATAACCGTTCCGTATTCGGGTATATGGAAAAAATAGTCTGATCTGTGTACCCTAACTGTTCCGTGTTCGGGGGGTAGTAGTATTTCAAAGTACTCATGTATGTCATTCCATGTTCGGGTACATAGAGAACCACTGATAAGTATCTGTGTCTACGTATAATGTATGCTAACTAATTGATCCTCCATAATAGTGATGAAGTATACAACATGAATCTGTTTTATGATTTGTGCCTTCGTCTTTTGATTCGTATCTGTTTTGGAAAATATTATATCATATATGTTTTGTTGTGTGTAAAAAAATTATATATTACATATACTATGCTGTGATTTCATAATATTGCTTACTGAGATATTTTATCTCATCCCCCTATCACCCTCCAGATACCGCTACAGAGTGAGCGATGATATGGAGGAAATTTCTGAAGTCTAGACTTTGATATTAAAGTTACTGTTTCCTATTTTTGTTTAATAATGTAGGTAAGAAAATTTAGAGCTTCGTACATATGTTTATATTTTATATTTAAGGGATGTAATGCTTCTGGGACTCTTTTATTATTAATAAAGTTCAGTTATTCTACTTACCTCGAGTCTATATGATTTAAAGAAGTATGCTGCAGTCATTATCCTATAAGACGAGGTGTGGTATGTGACATGGACATTAGAAAATATATATATATTTCTTTAATATCTAATCAATACGACATTAGCATTTCACTTCTACTGTTTTCTTTTCTAGTTTGTTTTTTCTTCTACTATATGTTTGGTTTTACAAAGAATACCATCATTTTCTGACAAAAAAATGAGAAGAAAAAAAAATGCAAACACTGTAATAAAAACTAAAAATTAAGGAAAAAATATACTAATTATATTCATCAATAATTTGTCAAGAAACAGAAATCACAATGTGATAACTTGAAAATACTCCCGAGCTAATTTCTTATATTTGATATATTTAACTTAGCTTTTCTACGTGTTTGAAAATATATAATAAGATTAAGGATATAATTTAGAGTCAAATGAAAAAATGATGGATAAGGATGAAGGAGCTAGAATAAGTATGAAGAGACATGAAAAATTGTGGTAATCTTTTTAATGAAGTGGTATAATAAAAAGTGATAACTTTTAGATAAAATGACATAATAAAAAATAAAAATTTTTAGATAAAATATCACATGAAAAGTGATAACTTTTTAGATGAAATGGTATGTGAAAATATAACGGCCCCGGAAGTTTGAATGAAATATATGTATTAAAAATCTCAAATGCAGAAGCGTAATAAAAATTTTGATTAACATCCCTTACACAATAACCAAAACGTACTCAAAACATGAAGGAACAAACTAACTAAAAGATATACTCGAAATAAAAACTATAAATACAACTATAAAGTCTTTAGGCGTCCTCTTCGCCATCTTCCTGCGGAACGGGCTCGGGAACAACGTCTTCCTGATCTGAAATGGTTAAATAAGGGATGAGCTATACCAGCCCAGTAAAGACATCACACTATCTCACCGCCACGGAAGTAAAGGTGGGTAGAAAACAAAAATGACCAATGTAGCATAATTTATAACGAACTCGTTTATTAACATAAAAACCTTTACTGTCCACTTACCTCGGTGAGATCCATGAAAACAACATATGAAAATAATAACCTTATAATATCATGAAATCATACACACTTTATAACATAACACAATCATACCTTTATATTTCAATCATCAGAAAACAGATTTCTTTTTTTACTAGTCTACTAGTATCCATGGGGATCCATAGGGGGTCCCCGCTACCCGTGAACCATTAACATTACAACCTAATTCCAGGGCCGTCCCCATACCCTGTCCGGTATGGGCGCCAAAACCATGAACCTCAATATCCCGTCTGGTATGAAGGTGAAACGGGCCGTCCCCATACCCCGTCCGGTATGGGCGCCAAAACACATAAGGTCTCTATACCTGGTCCGTCCACCATCTCCCAGGATATCTAGTCAGGCTGTCCACATTTTCTACTTATCAATTCACATAACCTTCTTGCCTTTTTCCTTAATCTCAATCATCCAATCATACAAAACATGTAAACCAGTAATTGACACCAAATAAGACAATACAGTACCGGGTTCACCATAATACAAACCATAATAAAAGAAACCATAGTTCAAGCATACGAGACCATAACATAATTACATCAAACATCATACTGCATTTAATACTAAAAATTAGATCAAACAATAACAGACCAACACTGTATCAGACTCGGGCTCCATTGGCAACCTTAATCAATTATATATCTATAAAGTCACAAAGTACAATTTAATTATTTATTTAGCTTTAATACCGTGATAGGAAACAGGGTGAGGGGTCCTTACTTATTTCGGGGTCTGAATTCGACTCTACAGTGTGCCTACAGGCTGTCCCTAATTTTCCTAAATTTTTTTCGAAAAATTAAAACGCACTACCGGTACCTGCACATGTCCCAAAAAATCCCAAATCAGACCTAGAGCCCCTTTCGGCCAATATCGAAATTCTGGCGCGGCAGCTCCGCCGAGCTCCGGCGACGGCATCTCCGCTTGCGGAGGCGATTCGCCTCGGGTTGGCCATTTTCGGCCAAATTCGGTCACACTTACATCGGTCCCTGCGATAAAAAAACCCTGGGGCCCTTGGTGGGCCAAAAAATCACGAAAAATCGAAACTTACCAGCGGTGGTGCTCTCGGGTGCGGCGGCTCCTCCGGCGTGAGTCACGTTTTGATATTTGGCTCCGATCAACCTGTAGAGAAAAGAACGGTGATCATAGTGGTATAAAATTTGCATCGAACGGAGGCCGGGAAGGGCCTCATCGGAGGCAAAAACAGAGGGGGGGCGCGGCGGCGCCGCTGGACTTCGGCTGGATTTTTCGGCCGTTTGGCTGGTGGTTTGGCTCTGGTTTGACCATAGGCGAACTCAGCATCGAAAAACGAGCCAGGAGGAGAAAATTTACCTCGATCAGCGGTCAGAAACTTCCCCGGTGTGGCGGCCGGCTCCTTCGGCGTCTGATTCTTCTTCTCTGGTGAGGCACTGGCGGCTTGGGTTTTGTGGTCAAGTGTGGGTGGGGTTATTTATACCCTTTGCCTTTTAATCTCAACCGTCCATCAAGATTAAATCTGGACCGTCCGATCGCGATTTAATTGGGATTAAATCTGGGCCGTCCATCGCGATGCAATCTGGGCCGTCTGTGCCTGATTGAATCTGGGTCGTCCGCACGTGTGAATCTAGGCCGTCCGTGCGCACATGTAATCTGGGCCGTCCGTGCGCGCGGGAACGAATCTGGGCCGTCCGATCGCGCGCACGCGGATCGCCCACGTGGCCCGTCCCCTGGTCAGCGTTTCCTTGCCACGCAGTGTGTCCTTGTTGGCCGGGGCTGCTGAGGTGGCTGCTGACGTGGCACAACTTTTTTAAATTCGATTTTCTTTTCAAAAACACCCCCATAATCCAAATTTTCACCCTTTTTTTCCAAAATCCATTTCAATTAAATCCAAATAATATTTTTACCCAATTTTATCATTATTATTATGTTTATTTTCATTAAATTAAATTAAATTAATTCAAATTAAATTAATTAAAAATCTAAAAAATTCAAATAAATAAAAAATAAAAATAATAAGATAAAATAAGAAAAATAAACACTTGGGTGTTACAGAAAATACATTTTTGATAAAGAGGCATATGAAAAATAGTAAGTTTTTAGATAAAGTGACATGATAAAATGTGATAACTTTTAAATGAAATAGTATGACAGAATGGTGTCAACCTTTCTCTCGTGACTCCTCACTTCTATAAATAAGGGATGAGAGAATAGAGGAATGGACATTCAAGATGAGAAAAAATAGTGAGAAGTATAGAGGTGAAGGAAGAATAGGAGTACGAAATGTGTGACTTTTTAGAGTATTTTGAGGTTTTAGATAAATATCTTTGAAAAACTCTGCTAAATTTGTGAGAGCAGAGAAAGAAGAAGAAAAGAGGAAGAAGACTCACAATCAAAAGGAGGTTATAAACCATTAGAAAAGTAAGCATTTTTTAAGTTCTGAAGTTTAATTTTTCTTTTATTTCTGGAATTAGTTTTTGAGTATTGTGTTGGATATTTTTTAGTTAAGAAAGTGACAAAAAATTATCTTAAAACTCTGCCAGATTTTTGAGAGGAAAAGGTTATAAATAAAATCATAACTTTATCAAAATTAAGATTATGGCTACTAAAGACCTAAGGTAAGTGGATATTATGGATTCATAGTCTACGTAGTTTTGAAATATTTTACGTATTTTCAGCACAAAAATATACAACTATTTAATTTGTCTTTCGTATTTATTAAGTAAGTATTTGTTAAAATTTTACTTCGATATAAGTGTTATTCTGCTTTATGTTTTCGAAATTTGATTTTGATATGTGTGCATTACTCATTATAGAAAGAAGTTGTTCCTATGGAAACAATATGATCTGTATGTCGGGGGGGTAGCAGTGTTTCAAGGTACTCATGTATGTTATTCTGTGTTCGGGTACACAAAGAACTAGTGATAAGTATCTATGCCTACACATAATGTATGATAACTAACTGATCATCCATAATAGTGATAATGTATACAACGAAGCAATTGTAGATCTGTTTTCTGATTTGATCATTTGTCTTCTGATTTACAACAAATTCTTTTATCAATAATAAATCCTTCACTATCCATTTACCTCGATGGAATCGATAAAATAGTATACGAAAGCAATAACATTATCATCATCATGAAATCATATATGAACTGTATAACATAATACTTATCAAGCCTTTTGTAATTCAATCGTTACACAACATATTTTCCTCATTTACCAGCCCACTAGTATCCATGGGGATCCATAGGGGTCCCGCTACCCGTTAACCCTTAACACTTAAAATCATATTCCAGGGCCGTTCCCATACCCCGTCCGGTATGGGCGCGAAAACTATAAACCTCATTACCCCGTCCGGTATGAGGGTGAAACGGGCCGTCCCCATACCCCGTCCGGTATGGGCGCCAAAACACATAAGATCTCCATACCCCGTCCGGTATGGGAGACCACAATCCCGGTAGGGTTCCCTATAGACCCGGTCCGTCCACCATCTCCCAGGATATCTAGTCAGGCTGACCACATTATACAATTACCCATTTACGTAATCTTTCATTCTCTTTTCCCTCGGTCAGCATTATCAATCCACATACAAACAAGCAAAACGGTAATTTATGCCAAACAGACAACATACAGTATCAATATCCCAGTCACTCAATCCATAATCAGTAAAACAGTAAAATATGCACACGAAACTGTAAAATGAAAACATCAAACCTCATACTGCATTTAAAACTGTAAAACAGGCCAAATAACAATTAACCGACAAACACACTAGACTCGGGCTCCATTAGCAACCTTAAGCAATTTCACACATTCGTTGATTCATGAAATACCGTTTTATCATTTATTGAACTTTAATACCGTGATAGGAAATAGGGTGAGGGGTCCTTACTCGTTTCAGGGTCCGAACACGGCTTCACAGTGCGCCCACAGGCTGTCCCTAATTTTCCCTGAATTTTTCTCGGGGAACTGAAACGCACTACTGGTACTTGCACGTATTCCAAAAAATCCCAAATTAGGCCCAGGGCCCCTTTTTGGCCAATATCGCAATTCCGGCACGGCGGCTCCGCCGTGCTCCGGCGACGGCGCCGCCGCCTGCGGCGGCGATTCGCCTCGGTTTGGCCGTTTTCAGCAGAATTCGACCACATTTGCATCGATCCTTGCGATTAAACAACCCTAGGGCCCTCGGGGGGCTAAAAAATTACGGAAAACCGAAGCTTACCGGCGGCGGTGCTCTCGGGTGCGGCGGCTCTCCGGTGAAGTTCGTGTTTTGGTGATTCGGCTCCGATCAACCTGTAGAGAAAAGAATGGTGATCACGGTGATATAAAAATTGCATTAAACGGAGGCCGGGAAGGGCCTCATCGGAGGCAAATATCGAGGAGGGGCGCGGCGGCACCGTTGGGTTTCGACAGTGTTTTCTAGCCGTTTGACCGGGATTTTGGCTCCGATTTGGCCACAGGGGAAATCAACGTAGAAAAACGAGTCGGGGGTATGAAATTTACCTCGATCGGCGGTCGGAAATCTCCCCGGTGCGGCGGCGGGTGGCGGCGGCCGGCTTCTGGTTCGTCTTCTCCGGCGAGGGCAGGCAGCTAGGGTTTTGTGGTCTGGTGTGGGGGTTCTATTTATACCCTTTTGCCTTTTGATCTCAGCCGTCCATTTTGATTTAATCTGGGCCGTCCGTTTTTGATTGAATTTGGGCCGTCCGTGCGATTGCATCTAGGCCGTCTGATCGCACACTTGATCTGGGCCGTCCGATCGAGCATACGCGGATCGCCAACGTGGCCCGTCCCGGATCGACGTGGTCTTGCCACGTGGCAGGTCCCGGTTGGCTGGGACTACTGACGTAGCTGCTGACGTGGCCTCTTTTTTTTTTTTTTTCCTTCTTCAATTTTCCGGGTGCTACAACTCTCCCCCCCTTAAAGAAATTTGGTCCCCAAATTTGCCTCGTTACTCTTGATCGAACAGATGGGGATATTGGGCCCTAAATTCTGATTCCAGTTCCCAAGTAGCCTCCCTGGGCGTGTGGTTCTGCCACACGACTTTTACAAATGATATTTCCCGGTTGCGGAGTATTCTGCTCTCTCGGTCCGTGATACCGACCGGTACTTCTTCATAAGACAAGTCCTCTCGGAGTGGAAGCGGTTCATGAGCCAAGACATGAGAAGGGTCCGAATTGTACTTACGTAGCATAGATACGTGAAACACATTATGAACCCGGGAGAGCTCAGGAGGCAGTGCAAGTCTGTAGGCAGTGGTACCAATCTTGTATAAGATTTCAAAGGGTCCAATATATCAGGGGTTTAATTTTCCCCTCCTGCCGAACCTACTAATTCCCTTGAAGGGGGTGACTTTAAGAAACACCTGGTCGCCTTTCTCAAAGGCCAGGTTTCTCCTCCGGGTATCAGCATAACTCTTCTGCCTACTCTGAGCTGTCTGGATGTTCTTCTTGATCTTAACTATCTTGGACGTGGTTTCTTCTACCAAATCCGGGCCAAACAATCTTCTATCGCCCACTTCCTCCTAACAAATCAGTGACCTGCACGGACGCCCGTATAGCGCCTCGTATGGGGCCATGCCGATGCTTGCTTGGTAACTATTGTTGTAAGCAAACTCTATCAGGGGTAGATGGTCGTCCCAATGGCCCCTGGAGTCAAGGACACAAGCTCGGAGCATATCTTCCAGCGTACGAATTGTCCTCTCTGATTGTCCATCGGTTTGGGGGTGGAAGACAGTACTAAGAGACAGCTTTGTTCCCATAGCTTGCTGGAAACTATTGCAAAACCGAGAAGTGAATCTGGGATCCCTGTCGGATACCACTGTCACTGGAACTCCATGCAGTCTGACTATCTCCCGGATATACATTCTTGCCAACTTGTCCAAAGGATCAGTCATTTTGATGGCCAGGAAGTGGGAAGACTTAGTGAGTCGGTCAACAATAACCCATATAGCATCATGTCCCGATCGTGCCTTGGGTAGTCCCGATACGAAGTCCATGGTGATATGTTCCCACTTCCACTCTGGAATCGGTAAAGGCTGAAGTAACCCACCCGGGCGTTGATGTTTTGCTTTGACCTGCTGACATACCAAGCACTTAGATACAAAGTCGGCTATATCTCTCTTCATCCCATTCCACCAGAACCGAGGTCGCATAGTTTGGTACATTTTTGTACTTCCTGGATGCATGGCGAACCTTGAACTATGGGATTCTGTCATGATGTCTCTTTTTAACTCACTGTCGTCTGGGACACACACTCTGTCCTTGAAATGAATCAATCCGTCGGTAGAGATCTGAAATTCTGAGCTCACTCCCTGTTCTGCATCCTTCTTGCGGGTTACTAGGGCGGGGTCAACTGACTGGGCTTCCTTTATTCTTTGGATTAACTCGGGTTGGACTGCTAGGTGGTCCAAACATGTGACTCTCTTCAAATCTCGCAGGCGAACCTGCTGCGTAGCCCCAATGGACCTGCATTCTGAAACCATCAGATGGGCTAGGGTGCCTGCACCTTTCCTGCTGAGGGCATCGGCCACTACGTTGCCCTTACCTGGATGGTATAGGATGTCACAATCATAGTCCTTGAGGAGTTCCATCCACCTTCTCTGACGTATGTTGAGATCCTTCTGAGTGAAGATGTGCTTCAAACTCTTATGATCGGTGTAGATCTGAAAGGTCTCTCCATACAAATAATGGCGCCAGGTTTTCAAGGCGTATATGATTACGGCAAGCTCCAAGTCATGGGTAGGATAGTTGTTCTCATGATTCTTTAGCTGTCTAGACCCATATGCTATAACCTTTCCATGCTGCATCAGGACACAACTCAGGCCCAGATAGGAGGCATCACTATAAACTGTGTACCCTCCTGATCCACTCGGTAGAGCCAGCACTGGTGCAGTAGTCAGTCGCTTCTTCAACTCTGAAAAACTCCTTTCGCAGTTCTCATTCCATTCAAACTTTGCATTCTTCTTTGTGAGTCGGGTTAGAGGAGCTGCTAGACTAGAGAACCCTTCGACAAACCGGCGGTAATAACCTGCCATCCCTAGGAAACTGCAAATTTCCTTAACCGTTGTCAGCCTTTCCTAACCAAGTACCGCTTCAACCTTTTCGGGGTTCACCGACACCCCTTCCTTCGATATAACATGTCCTAGGAAGGCGGTTTGCTCGAGCCAAAATCCACACTTGCTCAACTTCGCATACAACTTCTTTTCCCTGAGTACCTGTAGGACTTGGGCAAGATGATGAGCATGTTTTTCCCTACTTTTTGAGTAGACTAAGATATCATCGATGAACACGATGACAAATTGATCCAAGAATTCTCTGAAGATCCTGTTCATTAGATCCATAAAGATGGCCGGGGCGTTGGTTAGCCCAAACGGCATAACCAGGAACTCATAGTGTCCGTACCTGGTTCGGAATGCCGTCTTGGGGATGTCTTCTGCTCTCACTTTTACCTGATGGTAACCTAATCGTAAATCTATTTTAGAAAAGACCTGTGCACCCTGCAACTGATCGAAAAGGTCATCAATCCGGGGAAGAGGGTACTTGTTCTTAATTGTTACCTTGTTTATCCTTCTGTAATCAATGCACAGTCTCAACGTTCCATCTTCCTTCTTTGCAAAAGTAACCCCGGCACCCCATGGGGAAACGCTGTGTCTAATGAAACCACTGTTTTGTAGCTCAGTGATCTGTTTCCTTAGTTCTTCTATCTCGATGCGGCTCATTCGGTAAGGAGCTACCGAGATGGGCTGGGTTCCTGGCTGTAAGTCTATGGTGAACTCGACCTCTCTGTCCGCTGGTAGACCGGGCAGTTCATCCGAAAATACGTCTGGAAAGTCTCGGACTACTAGAATCTCTTGGATACAAACTTCTTTCTTGCGTTTACTAGTTAGAGAAAATACAAGATTAAGGCACTGGGAATTAAGAAAAAAGTATTTGCCATTAGGGAAAATCAGTACCGAATAATTTTATTAACTTGTAAATGGCTCCTCGTTGGGAGGATTAAATACAATCTTTTTGTTAAAGCAGTCTATGGTGGCGTGATACGCCGCTAGCCAATCCATTCTTAGGATTACATCAAAATCCCCTATGTCTAACCCTATCAGGTCTACCCTTAATTTCCTATCTGCTATCTCCACGGCACATGCCCTGTAGACAACCTCTCCTAGCAATGTCTCCCCCCCAGCGGTAGATATAAGCAATAATGAATCAAGTCTATCAGGTGATACATAAATTTTGGAAGCAAGAACATGTGAAATAAAAGAATGTGATGCACCAGTATCAAACAAAACATGAGCAATGTGGACAGAGATAGTATACATACCATGTACCACGTCCGGATCTGCGTCGGCATCCTTCTGGGTAAGGTTGTAAACTCTGCCCTGGATTGGAGGCCTCCCTTGATTCTGGTTCCTAGGACACTCCCTTGCATAGTGCTAGGCACTGCCGCATATGCGACAGGTGTTGTTGAGGCGGTAGCAGGGTCGGTCCCCATGATCCCTGCCGCAGTACTGGCAGATCTTCCCACGTGCTGCCCCCGTAGCCTGAGGAGGGGCCTGGACGGCGGGTCTGGGCCTCTTACTAGGTTGGACAGGCATGGTAGGTGCTGGCCTGCGGAGCGGGGCTGAGGGTCGGGAACTTCCCGCTAGCTGAGGGCGGGTGTCAAAGCTCATTTCTATGATCTGCACCTTTGCCAGGACTACCGAATATGTCTCGAGCTCCATCACCAGTAAGTGCTGTCTGATCTCCGGGCGGAGACCCCACTGGAATTTCCTGGCCTTTCAGCCCTCATCCAACAATGTCTCCGGGGCATGTCATCTCAGCTCCAGGAACTTACGGGCATACTCCGACACTGTCATATTTCCCTGGACCAATTGAGCAAATTCCATTTCCTTTAGATGTTGGATGTGTTTAGGGAGATACTCCACATGGAAGGCCGCTAGGAACTACTCCCAAGTAACTGGTGCAGGCAGGGTGGCCCGCTTGAGCTCCCACCAGCGTACTGCTTCCCCTACCAACATGTAGGAGGCAATGGCAGCCCTCTGCTCATGAACTACTCCCAAGGTCTCAAAAGCTCTCTCAGTCTCTGCCAGCCAGTATTGGGCCTCTTCGAAAGAGGATCCCCCTGAAAAAGTAGAAGGGTTCAGTCTTCTGTACCTCTCTATGAAGTCAGGGTCGATCAAGGAATGAGCGGGTCCTGAGGTAGAGGGACTGGGGCCGGCTGAGGGTGAACTGGGGGACCCTGTGGTGGCGCTTGCTGATGTGGTGGGGGTACTGAAATGTGCTGTGGCGGCACCTGTTGGTACCGTGGCTGTGGTACCGGGTCGTACCGCGGTTGTGGTGCCGGGTGGTACTGTGGAGGAACAGGCTCTTGCCGGGGTGGCTCGGGATCAGCCTGCTATAGCGGGGGCTCAACCTGCGCTAGCGGAGGAGGTCCCGGTAACTCCCTTCTCTCCTTTTGCCTTCGCTAGGCAGCTACGAGAGCCTCCACCATCTCGAATAGTCTATCTAAATCCTCCCAAAGCGAATTATCTGGGGCCGCTCGGTTTAGTGGGGGCCTTCCTCTCCTCATTCCTGTGTACCTGCATTCACAAGGAATGATTGAGTAACGATATATCGGTGAGTATTTCTCTAAGGCACTATTGTGTAAGGGATGGGTCCGAGGAAATGCGGCTCTGATACCAACTGTAACAGCCCCGGAAATTTTAAATGAAATGTGTATTAAAAATATCAAATGCGGAAGCGAAGTCAAAATTCGATTAACATCCCTTAAACTAAAACCGAAAACGTGCTCACAAAATATAAAAGATCAAACTACCTAAAGGAGAAACTTGAAAGTAAAAGCTACGAATATGACTATGGAGTCTTTAGGCGTCCCCTTCGTCGTCCTCCTGCGGAACTGGCTCGGAAACGATGTCTTCTTGATCTGAAATGATTAAATAAGGAATGAGCTACACTAGCCCAGTAAAGACATCACGATATCTCACCGTCACGGAGGTAAAGGTGGGTAGAAAACACAAAAAGACCAATGAAGCATAATTTACAACAAATTCTTTTATTAATAATAAATTCTTCACCATCCATTTACCTCGATGGAATCCATATAACAGTATACGAAAGCAATAACATTATCATCATCATGAAATCATATATGAACTGTATAACATAATACTTATCAAGCCTTTTGTAATTCAATCGTTACACAACATATTTTCCTCATTTACCAGCCCACTAGTATCCATGGGGATCCATAGGGGTCCCGCTACCTGTTAACCCTTAACACTTGAAATCATATTCCAGGGTCGTCCCCATACCCCGTCCGGTATGGGCGCTAAAACTATAAACCTCATTACCCCGTCCGGTATGGGAGATCACAATCCCGGTAGGGTTCCCTACGGACCCGGTCCATCCACCATCTCCCAGGATATCTAGTCAGGCTGACCACATTATACAATTACCCATTTACGTAATCTTTCATTCTCTTTTCCCTCACTCAGCATCATCAATCCACATACAAACAAGCAAAACGGTAATTTATGCCAAACAGACAACATACAGCATCAATATCCCAGTCATTCAATTCATAATCAGTAAAACAGTAAAATATGCACACGAAACTGTAAAATAAAAATATCAAACCTCATACTGCATTTAAAACTGTAAAACAGGCCAAATAACAGTCAACCGACAAACACACTAGACTCAGGCTCCATTAGCGACCTTAAGCAATTTCACACATTCGTTGATTCATGAAATACCGTTTTATCATTTATTGAACTTTAATACCGTGATAGGAAATAGGGTGAGAGGTCCTTACTCGTTTCGGGGTCCGAACACAGCTTCACAGTGCGCCCACAGGCTGTCCCTAATTTTCCCTGAATTTTTTCCGGGAAACTGAAACGCCCTACTGGTACCTACACGTGTTCGAAAAAATTCCAAATTAGGCCCAGGGCCCCTTTTTGGCCAATATCGCAATTCCAGCACGACAACTCCGCCGTGCTCCGGCGACGGCGCTGCCGCTTGCGGAGACGATTCACCTCGGTTTGGCCGTTTTCGGCCGAATTCGGCCACATTTGCATCGATCCTTGTGATTAAACAACCCTAGGGCCCTCGGGGGGCCAAAAAATTACGGAAAACTGAAGCTTACCGGCGGCGGTGCTCTCGGGTGCGGCGACTCTCTGGTGAAGTTCGTGTTTTGGTGATTCGGCTCCGATCAACCTATAGATAAAAGAATGGTGATCACGGTGATATAAAAATTGCATTAAACGGAGGCCGGGAAGGGCCTCATCGGAGGCAAAAACTGAGGAGGGGCGCGGCGGCGTCGCTGGGTTTCGGCCGTGTTTTCCGGCCGTTTGGCCAGGATTTTGGCTCCGATTTGGCCACAGGGGAAATCAGCGTGGAAAAACGAGTCGGGGGTATGAAATTTACCTCGATCGGCGGTCGGAAATCTCCCTGGTGCGGCGGCGGGTGGCGGCGGCCGGCTTCTGGTTCGTCTTCTCCGGCGAGAGCAGGCGGCTAGGGTTTTGTGGTCTGGTGTGGGGGTTCTATTTATACCCTTTTGCCTTTTGATCTCAGCCGTCCATTTTGATTTAATCTGGACCATCCGTTTTTGATTGAATCTGGACCGTCCGTGCGATTGCATCTGGGCCGTCCGATCGCGCATACGCGGATCGCCAACGTGGCCCGTCCCGGATCGACGTGGTCTTGCCACGTGGCAGGTCCCGGTTGGCCGGGACTGCTGACTGGGTCTGCTGATGTGGCCTCTTTTTTTTTTTTTTTTTTTCCTTCTTCAATTTCCCGGGCGCTACAGCGGTGATACAGAGGAAAGTTTTGAAACTAGACTTTGATATTAAGGTTATTGTTTCGTACTTTTATCTAGTAATATAAGTAAAAGAATTTAGAGTCTGGTACATATATTTATATTTTATATTTAAGGGATGTAATGTTTCTGTGCCTCTGTCATAATTAATAAAGTTAAGTTATTTTACTTAACTGGAATTTGTGTAATTTAAGTAAGTATGCTCTGATCATTATCCTATAATACGAGGTATAATCCATAACACACAAAATTCAAACATTTATTATATGTAATATATGGCACGTAATATACATATTGTATATGTAAAAATAAAGATTTAAATCAATTTTAAATTATTTTAAATTTTATAGTTATTTTAAACTAAATACATAATTTTTTTGACTTACTTTCTTCTTATATTATTTTTGGTAATATTATAATTGGTAGTCATTTTCATTGAGCAGATAGTTTTCATTTTTTTTAAAGTAATAGCATTTTCTATAATTATCAAGCACCAAATAAATTTTAATTAAATTTATTTTTAATTAATAATTATTTTAATAATATTTTTTAAAACTCACACAACAAATTTTAGTTGCCTAAAAAGTTCACTAAATCAATAATTAACTTACATCAGGAGGTAAGTTCTCAACATATTCCTATTATGTATTGTTCTCGAATTTAAAATTTTTAAATTAAGACTACTGCAATTTTTAAGCGCTTGATTTTACTGTCATTAGGATGGATAACGACTTCAAAAAATACTTAAAATTAAAAATTATTTTTGTAAAGTATTTTCTAGTTTTGCATCACTCATATAATATAATTTATTTTAAAATTTCATCCACTATATAATAAAATTTAAAATATATTATTTTACTTTTACTTGAAATTCAATCACAATTCTATTGAAACTAATTTTGTCCATTATTAAAAATAGATGATTATATTATTTTATATTTATTTTTTTAGGTCACAATCTTAAAAATTTAAAAATTAATTTTGACTAGTAAGTTCTTTCTTGACGCCTTTACGTTAATAGATCTTCCATACTCTTTTCCAAAAATATATTGTCAGGTGTTACAAATAAGATTTAAAAATTAATTTAATAATTTTTGTTAAATAATTTAGTAAGTTTTGTTCATTTATATTTTAAGCCACACGTTTGTGACTGAATTCAAACTATCCATTTTTCAAAATACAAGAAATCAAACAATTTCTAAGAACATTTCAAACAATAGATTTTCTCATATCTTCAATGGCTGCTACCACTACTATTTATGCTTTAATGTTCTCTTTAAATATGATTTTTGTGGTAGGTAATTAATGTAAGACAATGTATGATAAATACAAAAGATGATAATTATAAAATTGTTATGTATTTAGAAAGACAGTGTATTAATGTATGATAATGACAGTTGTTTTATTTTAATTGATTAATTGATATGATTATATATTAAATCAAATTATTAATTTGTTTATGTCTTATTATATGTAATATTAAAAGAAAAAAAAGAAAAAATTATTCATTTAATTTATAATTAAATTATTTAACTTAAAAAATTATTTAAACTATAATTCTTAATGAATTTTTTCTTTAAAATATCAAAAAATAAAATTATTATAAAAATAAAAATTTATTTTTATATAGTTAGTATAAAAAATTAATTTAAAACTACAATTTTTTATTTATGATTATAAATTAAAACAATCTAAAAAATTATCTATTACATAATATTTATTATTATAATTTTCATGATATAAATAAAGTAAATAAATAAATTTTTTTGTAAATAATTTTTAATTTTGATAATTTTTAAATAATTAACTACTTACATGCATTCAATTAGTTTACCTATTTTAATCATGATCTTAATAATACGTGTCCGATCAATATAAGTTATTTAGCTTTTCACCTATTTGTTTAGAGTTAAACTTCGTTCGATGTTTAATTTTTTACTAATTTATTTATAAGTTATTTACTTTAACTAATTAATATTTATAAAATAATTATATTAAAATATAAGGTAAATTTAAATTTACATATGAATCTTATATTTATTATAATTAAATTTATAATATTTTTTTATTTATATTTATATTTTATTTTTACTCTATTTTTTAATAAATAAATAATAATTAAATTATATTTAAATATTTTAAAAAACAACTCAAATATTATTATTAATTAATTAAAATCTATTCAATTAATAAAATAAAGAAAATGAATTGAGGAAAAGAGAAGAAGAGAAGAAAAAAAAAAGGCTAGTTGAGTTGTTGAGAAGGAAAATGAAATCTAAAATAAGAGTTTTTTAAAGAATAAAATTAGAATTACTAAAATTTAATGAGGGTATAAAAAAAATAAAAATATGAGCCCGTCAAAAATCATCAATGTAATACCCAATCAATTTTAATGTATTTAAAATTTATTTATAAATATAATTTTTAAAATTTTTGAATTTTAATTTAATGTAAAAATGAAGAAAAATAGGTGAAAGATTAAAATTTAGGTTCTGATGATATTTTTGAAAGAAAAATTAGAAACTGTGGGTTAAATACAATTTAGGAAGTTGTGCCACGTAGGACGCCCAGTCAGCAACCTTGACGAATTGGAGCGCGCCAGTAGCAAGGGACGCAAACACGGTGCAACACGAGAGGCCATGCTGGCGATCCGCCTGCCCATGATCGGACGGCCCAGATTCACTCTTGCGCACAGGGAAGGTCCAGATGCGTTCCCTTTCTAGACGCGATTGGACGGTCAGATTTAAACGCAATCAATGGTCCATATCTTATTTTTATTTAAACACGGTTGAACAGTCCAGATCAGATCGCGATGAACGGTTCAGATTCACTCCCTATTTAATTGCGATCGGACGGACCAAATCAAACGCGATGGACGAGCCCAATTAAAAGGGGATGGATATAAATAACCCTCTTCACACTAAACCTTAACCTTAGCCGCCAGACCCCTTCCCCTCCCCCCCCCCCCCCCCCTCCCAGAGAAGAAAACCCAGTCGCTGAGAAGGAAGTCGTCACCCCCCGCCGTCGTGCCAGAGCCACTTCCGATCGCCAAAAGAGGTAAAAAAAAATTTTCTTTACTTGAAATTCAATTTTAAACACCCCCATGCCCAAATCGGAGCAAAAAGACCAGTGAATTGGCCGAAAATCACAAGCAAAGTCCAGCGCCGCCACTGCAAGAAATTACAAAAAAGGCCTCCGATGAGGCTCTTCCCGATTCTCGCTCTGTGTAATTATTCCCCCATTATAATCATCGTTTTCTTCTTTACAGGTTGACCGAAGCAAAACACCCAACCGCAAATGTGAGCCAGTGGAGCCGCCGCACTGAAGAACCCCGCTTCCGGTAAGTTTCATTTTTTTTTCTTTTTTCAGCCAACCGAGGTCTCTTAACGTGTTTTCTCACAGGAATTGATACAAAACCAGCCAAATTCGGTAAAAAACGACCAAAACAGTCGATCCAAGGCAAACTGCCGTCGTGGGCGGCAGTGCTGTCGCCAGAGCACGGCGGAGTTGCCATGCCGAAATTCTGAAATTGGCCAAATAGGGGCTCTGACACTGACTTTGGATTTTTTCGGATATTTCTAGGTACCTGTAGCGCGTTTTAATCCCCGAAGAAAAATTCAGGGAACCCGAGGACTGTCAGTAAGTGCAGTCAACAAGCTTAGCATTTCGAACATTAATTTGAGTAAGAATCTCTCACCTTATTCTCTGTTATGGAATTGAAGTCTAATTAATAATAATACGATATTTTATGCAATTTAAAAAATATCTATAATTAATTAGGGGTTACTAATGGAGCCAGAACCGAAAATTATTCTGTTGATTTCTGTTGATTTATTTTACAGTTTGAATGTATGATAATATCTAATTGATCGATTTTATGATTTTGAATGCATGTATTGATGCCTTGTGTGACTATAGTTGAATTGAAAAAATGGGACGTGATTGCATTCCCTGATGCATGTTTTGTTTGTTTTATGTGATTACGATTGAATTGGGAAACTGGAAATTAAAGATAAAGTGGAGATTGTGTAATTAAGTGAATGGACAAAACAACAGCCTTACTAGATATTATGGGAGATGTTGAACGAACTGGGTACATAGGGAACCCTATCATGAATGTTGCCTCATACCGGACGGGGTGTAACAACCCCGAAAATATTCAAAGAAAATAAATGATAATTAAAGTGAGGAAGTGAAATAAATGTTCAAAGTTTACATTCCTTACACAATAACTTAAAGTACCAATTAGTGTTCCAGAATTCACTATTTTGAAAGAAATACAAAGAAACAAGGAAATGAACGGAAAATAAAGAAAACTAGCATTCTACTCACAGCCTTTTTGCGGATCGGGCTCTGGATCCTAATCTTCTTGATCTAAAATGGTTAAATAAGATATGAGCTACACTAGTCCAGTAAGAATATCACACTATATCACCGATACAAAAATGAAGGTTGGTAGAAAATCAAAACAACTAATGGAGTACTTAATTTAAACGAATACATTTATTAAAATAAAATCATTTACCATCCACTTACCGCAACGAGATTTATAAAAGCAACCTATAGAAACAATAACATAGCACTTATCATGATTTCATATGCAATTGTTAACAGGCACACATTATAAATCCATATTCAATAAATCAAACAACACTCTTCATTTTATCAGCCTACTGGTATCCATGGAGGTTCATAGGAATGTCCCCACTACGCGTGAACTCTTTCCTTCAATAATCTCAATTTAAGGGTCGTCCCCATACCTCGTCTGGTATGAGCGCTAAACTACTAAACCTCAATAGTCCCTCCGGTATGAGGGTGAAACGGGCCGTCCCCATACCCCCGTCTGGTATGAGCGCCAAATTTCTAAGTCTCGATGCCCGTTTGATATAAGACAACGTTCACGGTAGAGTTCCATATTGTACTCGGTTCGTCCACCATCTCCCAAGATATACAGTAAGGCTGTCATTTCATCTATTCACTTAATCACATCATTTTTTCGTTTTCTTTTAGTCTCTATTTTCCAAATCAATAATAATCACATAAACAAATAAACATGCATCAGAAAATGCAATCGTATCTCAATTTTCCAACTTAAAAGTAGTCACGTAAGGTAGCAATACATGCATTCAAACCATAAAATTGATAAATCAGATACTATCATGCATTTAAACTGTAAAGTAAATCAACAAAAATCAATATAGAACAATTTTCAGTTCTGGCTCCATTAATAACACGTAATTAATTATAGATATTTTTTAAGTTTTACAAAATACCGTATTATTTAAAATTAAATTTCAATTCCATAACAGAGGATAGGGTGAGGGATTCTTACTCGATTTGATACCCTAAAAGCTAAGTTGTTCGACTGTGCCTAAGAGCGATTCTCGGGTTTTCTGAATTTTTCTTTGGAAATTAAAATGCGCTAATAGTACCAACAAATGTCCCAAACAAACCCAAAATAAATCCTAGGGCCCACTTGGCCAATTTTGAAATTCTGACACGGCGGCTCTGTCGTGTTCTAGCGATAGTGCCACCGTCTATGGTGGTAGTCTGCATCAGGTCGGCTGTTTTCGATCGATTTTGCATCAATCCCTACGAGAAAATACGTTAAAAGGCCTCGGTTGACTGAAAAAACATAAAAAACTGAAACTCACCACAGCGGGGCTCTCTAGTGCAGCAGCTCCTTTGGCTCATGTTACGGTTGGGTGTTTTGCTCCGGTCAACCTGTAGAGAAGGAAACGGTGATCACAACAGTGAAAAAATTACGCATAACGGGAATCGGGAAGGTTTGCCCTGATTTGGTCATGGGTGTGTTTAGAATTTAATTTCGAGCAAAAAAAATTTTTTTTACGTTTTTTAGCGGTCGAAAAAGACTCCAGTGTTGCGGCGGGTGGCGATGGTCTCCTTCCTGGCGGCTGGGTCTTCTTCTCCGGTGAGGGGGTCTGGCGACTAAGGTTAGGGTTTGGGGTGGATAAAGGTTATTTATATCCGTCCGCTTTTAATCTGAGGCGTCCATCGCATTTGATTTGGACCACTCGATCGTGATTAAATAGAGAGTGAATCTGAACCTTCATCGTGATCCAATCTAGACCATTCATCGCGATCTAATCTGAATCCTTGAATCGCGTTTGGGAAGGGAACGCATCTGGGCCGTCCGTGCATGCAGGAACAGATTTGGGTCGTTCGATCGAGGGCACGCGGATCGCCCGTGTGGCCTACTACGTGGCACCACGTCAGCGTCCGCTGCCATGCGGCGCGTCCTGATTCATTGGGTTTGCTGACCAGGCATCTGATATGGCAAAACTTCTCTAAATTATATTTTGACCCCTGGTTTCTGATTTTTCTTTCAAAAATATCCAGAACCCAAATTTTTACCCCTTTTCCCCAAAATTATTTTCAATTTCATCCTCCTTCAATTTTTACTTCATTTTTACTCTAAATTAAATTAAAAAAATAAAAATTATATTTATTAATTTTAAATTACATTACAATTTCATTTTGGGGTGTTACAACTCTCTCCCTTTAAAAGAAATTTGGTCCCTCAAATTTATCTCTCTCACTCTCAATCAAATAGTTGGAGATATTGGACTCTGAAGTCTGATTCTAGCTCCCATGTAACCTCTATCGGTGTGTGATTTTGCCATATGACCTTTACAAAGAGAATTTTCCAGTTGCAGAGTAATTTACTCTTTCGATCCACAATGTCGACTGGTACTTCCTCGTAGGACAGATCCTCCTATAGTAGAAAAGGCTCGTGGGCCAAGACATAAGAGGGGTCCGGGTTGTACTTGCATAGCATGGACACATGAAACACATTATGGACCCTGAAAAGTTCTAGAGGCAGTGTCAGTTTGTAGGCGGCAGTACCAATTCTGTCTAAGATTTTGAATGGTCCAATAAATCAGGGATTCAGTTTCTCCCTCTTGCTGATTCTATTGATTTTCTTGAAAGGAGTGATCTTAAGGAATACCTGATCGCCTTTTTCACATTTCAAATCTCTCCTCCGGGTGTCTGCATAACTCTTCTGCCTGCTCTGAGCCGTCTGAATGTTCTCCCTGATCTTAACTATTATGGATGTAGTCTCCTCTAGCAGATCTGGGCCGAACAACTTTCTATCACCCACTTCCTCCTAACAAAACGGTGATCTGCATGGGTGCTCATATAACGCCTCATACAGAGCCATGCCAATACTTGCTTGGTACCTGTTGTTGTAGGTAAACTCTATCAAGGATAAATGGTCATCCCAATGGGCTCCGAAATCAAGAACACAAGGTCGGAGCATATCCTCAAGTGTGCAGATTGTCCTTTTTGACTGCCCATCGGTCTGAGGGTGAAATGTAGTACTAACGGACAATTTTGTTCCCATGGCTTACTGAAGGCTAAACCAAAACTGAGAAGTGAACCTGGGGTCCCTGTCGGACACTACTGTCACTGGCACTCCATATAATCTGACTACTTCCCATATATACATTTTTACTAACTTGTCCAAGGAATCGGTCATCCTGATGGTCAAGAAGTAGGAAGACTTAGTAAGCCGGGCAACAATTACCCAAATGACATCATGTTCTGAGCGTGCCTTAGGTAATCTTGTCACGAAATCCCCCCACTTAGGGATTAGTAATGGCTGAAGTAGTCCACCTGGGCGTTAATGCTCTACCTTGACCTGCTGACATACCAAACACTTAGAAACAAAGTCAGCTATATCTTTTTTCATCCCGTTCTACCAAAATTGGGGTCGCATACTTTGGTACATCTTAGTGCTTCTGGGATGTATGGAAAACTTTGAGCTATAGGCCTCTATCATAATGTCCCTTTTTAACTCACTATCACCTGGAATACACACTCTGTCCTGTAATCTGAGCAACCCATCGGCGGAGACTCAAAATTCTGAGTTAACTCCATATTCTGCATCTTTCTTGAGGGCTACTATGGTGGAATCGGCAGACCGAGCTTCCCTTATTCTCTAGATTAACTCAGGCTAAATAGTTAGGTGGCCCAAACATATAACTCTCTTCAGGTCCTGAAGTCGTACCTGTTGTGCGGCCTCTATCTACCTGCATTCTGAAACCATCAAATGAGCTAACGTACCTGCACTTTTTCTGCTAAGTGCATCGGCTACCACGTTGCCCTTACCGGGTTATACAAGATGTCGTAATCATATTCCTTGAGAAGTTCTATCCACCTTCTCTTACGCATGTTGAGATCCTTTTGAGTGAATATATGTTTCAAACTTTTGTGATCGGTATAGATTTGAAAGGTCTCCCCATACAAATAATAGCGCTAAGTCTTTAAGGCATGTATGATTGCGGCAAACTCTAAGTCATGGGTAAGATAGTTTTTCTCATGACTCTTCAACTTTCTAGACCCGTAGGCATGCTGCATTAAAACACAACCCAAACCTAGGTAGGAGGCATCACTGTAAACTGTATATCCACCCGATCCACTCGGTAAGACCAACATAGGTGCAGTAATCAGTCACTTTTTTAGTTCTGAAAAACTTCTTTCACAATTCTCGTTCCACTCAAACTTGATATTCTTCTTTGTAAGCCGAGTCAGAGAAGCAGCTAGACTAGAAAATCCTTCTAGGAACTTGTGGTAATAACCTACCATCCCCAGAAAGCTATGGATCTCCTTAACTGATGTCTATTTTTTCCAGCCAAGCACTGCTTCCACCTTTTTGGGATTCACTAACACTCCATCCTTTAATATGATATATCCCAGGAATATAGTCTGCTCAAGCCAGAACCCACACTTACTCAACTTTGCATACAGCTTCTTTTCTCTGAGAACCTGCAAAACTTGAGTTAGATGGTGGGCGTGTTCCTCTCTATTTTTTGAATAAACCAAGATGTCATCGATGAATACAATAACAAACTGATTCAAGAATTGTCTGAAAACCCTGTTCATCAAGTTCAGAAAGATGGCTATACCGTTGGTTAGTCCAAATGGCATGACGAGGAACTCATAATGTCCGTACCTTATTCGAAAGGCTGTCTTGGAGATGTCTTCTGCCTTTATTTTTATCTGATGGTAATCTGAATGCAGGTCTATTTTGGAGAAGACCTGGGCACCCTGAAAATGGTCAAAGTGGTCATCAATCCTGGGGAGGGGATACTTGTTCTTGATTGTGACTCTGTTCAGACCTCTGTAATCAATACATAACCTCAACGTCCCATCTTCCTTTCTCGTAAATGTGACTTCAGTACCCTAAGGGGACACACTATATCGGATTAACCCACTGTCCTACAATTCAGTTATGTGTTTTCTTAGTTCCTCCATCTCAATACAGATCATGCGGTAAGAAGCAACCGAAATCAGCTGAGTGTCTGGCTAAAGGTTTATGGTGAATTCGACTTCTCTATCCACTGGCAATCCAGGTAGTTCATTCGGAAACACATCTAAAAAGTCTCGGACTACCAGAATCTCTTGAATACAAATCTCTTTCTTAGGTTTGCCTAATTAGAGAAAACAGCAGGATTAAAGTACTTCATAATAAGAAAATTTGTCATAAGGGAATAAATGCTAAACAATTTTATTAATTTGTAAATGGCTCCTCATTAGGAGGATTGAATACAATTTTCTTGCTAAAACAATATACGGTGGCGTGATACGCCGTTAGCTAGTTCATTCTTAAAATTACATCAAAGTCCCCCGTGTCTAATTCTATTAGATCCACACTCAATTTCCTATCTGCTATATCTATGACACAGGCTCTGTATACAACTTCTCTCAATAGTATTGTACTCCAAACAGTAGACACAAACAACACAAAATCAAGTTTATCAGGTAATACATTAAATTTTGATGCAAAAATAGGTGAAACAAATGAATGTGATGCACAGTATCAATCAAAACATGAGCAAGATAGTTACAAATAGTGTACATACCCTATACCACGTTCGGGTTGGCTTTTATATCCTGTTGGGTGAGATTGTAAGTCTTGCCCTGGATAAGAGGTCTGGCCTGTTCTGGTTCCTCGGGCACTCCCTTGCATAACGTTGGGCACTACCACATATGCGATAGGTGTTGTTGAGGCGATGACAAGGTCGGTCCCCATGATCCCTGGCACAATTCTGACAGATCTTACTGAGTCCTGCCACTGGAGCCTGAGGGGGGCCTGAATCATCAGTCTGGGCCTCTTGTTCTGTTGAACAGGTGTAGTAGGTGCTAGTCTGCAGGGTGGAATTGAGGGCCTGAGGTTCCCTGCTGCTTGAGAGGAGGCTCCTCTCCACTAACTGTGCCTTAGCCAGAACAGCCGAATAAGTACTGAGCTCAAGCACAAATAATTGATGTCTGATCTCTGGATGGAGACGCCACTTGAACCTTCTAGCCTTTCTGCCTTCATCCAACAATGTCTTAGGAGAATATCGGCCCAACTCTAGGAACTTGCAAGCATATTCTGATACAGTCATGTTCTCCTAGACCAACTGTACAAACTCTATCTCTTTCAGATGTCGAATATGCTCTGGAAGGTACTCTGTATGAAAGGCTGCCAGAAACTGTTCCCAAGTAACTAGAACAAGCAGGGTGGTCTGTTTGAGTTCCCACAAGCGTTCTGATTCTCCCACTAGCATGTAGGTAGTAAGGATGACTTTATGTTCGGGAATCACTCCAAGGGTCTTGAAGGTCTTCTCTGTTTCTGCTAACCAGTACTCGGCATCTTCAAAAGATGATCCCCCTGCAAAAGTAAATGGGTTTAATCTTTTGTACCTCTCTATGTAGCCTGGGTCCATCATGGGAGGAGATGAGTCTCGTGGAAGAGGAATTGGGCCGTGTTGAGGAGGCACTAGATGGCCCTACGGTAGTACTTGCTGATACGGTGGGGGCACCAGATTGTACTGTGGTGGTGCCACTAGGTACTGCGGCTAGGGCACCGGATCATGCTGTGGTGGTGCCGGGTGATACTGTAGAGGAGCAGGGTCGTACCGGGGTGGCTCGGGATCCTCTCGTTGCAAGGGTGTCTCAACCTGTGGTAGTGAGGGAGGGTCAAGTAGCTCCCTCCTTTCCTCCCGGCCCTGCTGGGCAGTAATGAGTCTCTTTAGCATCTCAAATATCCAGTCAACATCTTCTCTAAGTGAACCCTCCTGGACTGCTCGATTTAGTGGGGGTCTTCCTCTCTTCATCTATCTGTACATGCATTTCACAAGGAATGTTTGAGTGATAATCCATTGTTTTGGTGTTCCCTAAGGATTTTATGTAAGGAATGGGTCTGAGGAACGCGGCTTTGATACCAATTGTAATGATCCTAGAAAGATTCAAAGGAAATAAATGATAATTAAAGTGCAGAAGCGAAATAAATGTTCAAGGTTTACATTCCTTACACAATAACTTAAAGTACCAATTAGTGTTTCGGAATTCACCCCTTTGAAAGAAATACGAAGAAATAAGGAAATGAACGGAAAATAAAGAAAA
The DNA here is from genome assembly GCF_054855325.1 of Carica papaya. Taxonomy (NCBI): domain Eukaryota; kingdom Viridiplantae; phylum Streptophyta; class Magnoliopsida; order Brassicales; family Caricaceae; genus Carica; species Carica papaya. Next base: position 10,517,262 of record NC_142317.1, read on the forward strand.
TTAGCATTCTACTCGCAACCCTCTTGCAGATCGAGCTTTGATTCCTAGTCCTCTTGATCTGAAATGGTTAAATAAGGGATGAACTACACTAGCCCAGTAAGAATATCACACTATATCACCGACACGAAAATGAAGGTTGGTAGAAAATCAAAACAACTAATGGAACACTTAATTTAAACCAATACATTTATTAACAATAAAACTATTTACTATCCACTTACTGCAGTGAGATTTATAAAAACAATGTATAGAGACAATAATATAGCACTTATCATGATTTCATATGCAATTGGTAACAGGCACACATTATAAATCCATATTCAATAAATCAAACAACACCCTTCCTTTTATCAGCCTGCTGGTATCCATAGAGGTTCATAGGGATGTTCTCGCTACACGTAAACTCTTTTCTTCAACAATCTCAATTTAAGGGCCGTCCCCATACCCCATCGGTACGAGCACCAAACCATTAAATCTCAATACCCCGTCCAGTATGAGAGTGAAATGGGCCGTCCCCATACCCCATGCGGTATGAGTGCCAAATTACCAAGTCTCGATGTCCCGTCCGGTATGAGACAACGTTTATGGTAGGATTCTCTATTGTACCTAGTTCGTCCACCATCTTCCAGGATGTATAATAAGACTGTCGTTTCATTCATTCAATTAATCACACAATTTTTTCGTTTTTCTTTAGTTTCTATTTTTCAAATCAACCGTAATAACATAAACAAATAAACATGCATTAAAGAATGCAATCATATCTCAATTTTTCAATTTAACAGTAGTCACATAAGGCTGCAATACATGCATTTAAACCATAAAATTGATAAATCAGATACTATCATACATTTAGACTATAAAGTAAATCAACAAAAAATAATTTTCGGTTCTAACTCCATTAGTAACATGTAATTAATTATAGATATTTTTTAAGTTTTACAAAATATCGTATTATTTAAAATTAAACTTCAATTCCATAACAGAGAATAGGGTGAGAGATTCTTACTCAATTTGATGTCCGAAAAGCTAAGTTGTTTGAATGCGCTTACGGGCGATTCCCGTGTTCCTTGAATTTTTCTTTGGGAATTAAAATGCGCTAATAGTACCTACAAATATCCCAAACAAACCCAAAATCAGTCCCAGAGCAAACTTGGCCAATTTTGAAATTCCGACACGGCAGCTCTATCGTGCTCCCGCGACGACCCCACCGCTCGTGGTGGCAGTCCGCCTCAGGTCGGCTATTTTCCCCTATTTTTGATTGTTTTTGGATGAATTCGGCCAATTCTGCGTCGATCCCTGTGAGAAAACACGTTAAAGGGCTTCGGTTGGCCTAAAAAATACAAAAAACTAAAACTCACCGACGGCAGAGCTCTCCAGTGCGGCAGCTCCTCTAGCTCACGTTGCGATTGGCTGTTTTGCTCTGGTCAACCTGTATAGAAGAAAATAGTGATTACAACAGTGAAAAAATCACATATAACAGAAATCGAGAAGGGCCTCATTGGAGGCATTTTGTGGAATTCCCCGTGACAGTGCCGTCGAGCTTTGCCCATATTTTTAGGCCAATTGTCTGGTCCTTTTACTTTGATTTGGCCATGGGTGTGTTTAGAATTGAATTTCGAGCAAAAAAAATTTTTTTACCATTTTTGGCAGTCGGAAGGACTCTGGTGCGGCAGCGGGTGGCGGCGGTCTCCTTCCCGGCGGTCGGGTCTTCTTCTCTGGCAAGGGGGTCTGGCGACTAGGGTTAGGGTTTAGTGTGGATTGGGGTTATTTATATCCGTCCGTTTTTTATCTGTGTTGTCCATCGCGTTTGATCTGGATCGTCCGATTGCGATTAAATAGGGATTAAATCTGAACCGTTCATCGCGATCTAATCTGGACCGTCCGATTATGTTCAAATCTAGTTGTCTGATCACATTTGGGGAGGGAATACATCTGGGCCGTCCGTGCGAGCGGGAACGGATCTAAGCTGTTCGATCACGGGCACGCGGATCGCCTGCGTGGCATTGCATCAACGTCCGCTACAACACAGCGTCTTGATTTATCGGGCCTGCTGACCAAGCATCTGACATGGCAAAACTTCCCTAAATTGTATTTTAACCTCTATTTTTCAATTTTTCTTTCAAAAATACCCCCAGAACCCAAATTTCACTTTTTTTTCCAAAATTATTTTCAATTTCATCCTCCAATTTTTTACTTCATTTTTACCATAAATTAAATTTAAAAAAATTAAAAAATTTATTAATTTTAAATTACATTACAATTTCATTTTGGGGTGTTACACGGGGTATCGAGGTTTAGTTATTTGGCGCTCATATCGAATGGGGTATGGGGACGGTCTGTTAATTGAAAATGTTAAAGGAAAGAGTTCACGCGTTGTGAGAACATTCCTATGAACCCCTATAGATAATAGTAGACTGATAAAGAAGAAAATTTTTGTTCCAACTGATTGCATATGAATTATAAAATGTGCTATGTCATTACTTCTATAGGTTGTTTTCATAAATCTCGTTACAGTAAGTAGACGGTAAATAATTTTATTTATGATAAACGACTTTACTAAATTAAGAGCTCCATTAGTTGTTTTTATTATTTTTACCAACCTTTATTTCTGTGTCAGTGAGTAGCGTGATATTTTTACTTAGTTAGTATAGCTCATTCTTTCATTAACCATTTCAGATCAAGAGGACCAGGATCGAGAGCCCGATCTACAAGAGAATTGCAAGTAGGACGTTCAACTATTTACTTTTAATTTATTTCCTTGGTTATTAATTGTTCTTTTAGAAAGGTATTCCCATAAGCTCTATTTGGCATTTTCAGTTATTGTGTAAGGAATGTAAACCTTAACTATTTATTTTGTTTTCGCACTAAATTTATAATTTATTTCCTTTAGAATTTTCGGGGCCATTACAGTTGGTATCAGAGTTGCGTTCCTCAGAACCATTTCTTACACAAAATCCTTAGGAAACACCAAAAACAATGAATTATCACTTAACCGTTACTTGTGAAATGTAGGTGCAGATAGATGATGAGAGGAAAACCCCCACTAAACCGAGTAGCCTGGGAGGATTTGCTTCGAGAGGATGTTGACTGATTATTTGAGATGCTGGAGAGACTCATCACTGCCCAGCAGGCCCGGGAGGAAAGGAGGGAGCTACCTGACCCTCCCCATTGCCACAGGTGGAGCCACCCTTGCAGTGAGAGGATCCCGAGCCACCCCAGTATGGCCCGGTACCCCAACCGCATCACCTGGCACCACCACAGTACAATCTGGTGCTTACACTATATCATCCAGTACCACCGCAAGGCCATCTAATCCATCCTCAGCACAGTCTAGTCCCTCATCCACGGACCCAGTTCCTCCTATGATGGACCTAGGCTACATCAAGAGGTATAAAAGACTAAACCCATCTACTTTTACAGGGGGATCCTCCTTTGAAGAGGCAGAGTACTGGTTAGCTGAGATAGAGAAGGCTTTCACGACTCTTGGGGTGATTCCCAAGCAGAGAGTCATTCTTGCTACCTACATGCTGGTGGGAGATGCAGGCCACCCTGTCCGTTCTAGTCATTTGGGAACAGTTCCTGATGGCCTTTTATGCAGAGTACCTCCTAGAGCATCAGAGCATGATGGATGAAGGAAAAAAAGTTCGAATGGGGTCTTCGTCTTGAGATAAGACAGCAATTGTACGTGTTCGAACTCAGCACTTACTTGGCTGTTCTGGCCAAGGCACAGTTAGTGGAGAGGAACCTTCACATTTTCCCTTGAGCAATAGGGAACCTCAAGCCTTCGGCTCCACACTGTAGACTAGCACCTACTGCACCTGTTCAACAGAACAAGAGACCCAAACCGATGACTCAGGCTCCCCCTCAGGTTCCAGCAACAGGACGCGCGTAGGACATGTCAGCACTGTGGCAAGGATCACGGGGACCGACTCTGCTGTCACCTCAACAACACTTGTCGCATATGTGGTAGCACTCAATATTATGCAAGAGAGTGGTCGAGGAACTAGAACCAGGCCAGACCTTTTATTTAGGTCAGGACTTACAACCTCACTCAGCATGATGCAAAAGCCAACCCAGATGTAGTACAGGATACGTACACTATCTCTAATCATCGTTCATGTTTTGATTGATACTGGTGCATCGCACTCATTTGTTTCACATATTTTTGCATCAAAATTAAATGTATTACCTGATAAACTTAATTCTGTATTGTTTGTGTCTACTCTTGAGAGTAGAACACTACTGAGGGAGGTTATATACAGATCCTGTGTCATAAATATAGCAGATAAAAAATTGAGTGTAGACCTAATAGAAATTTACACAGGGAACTTTGACGTAGTTTTAGGAATGAACTGGCTAGCGGCGTATCACACCACTGCAGATTATTTTCGTAAGAAGGTTGTATTCAACCCTCCTAATAAGGAGTCATTTACAAATTAATAAAATTCCTTAACATTCGTTTCCCTCATGGTAAATTTTCTTATTATCAAGTACTTTAACCCGATTGTTTTCTCTAATAAGGCAAACCCAAGAAAAAAATTTATATTCAAGATATCCTGGTAGTCTGAGACTTTTCATATGTGTTCTCGGATGAACTAACTGGATTGCCAGTTGACAGAGAAGTCGAATTCACCATAAACCTTCAACTAGGCAGCCAGCCTATTTTGGTTGCTCCTTATCGCATGAGCTGTGTTGAGATGGAGGAACTGAGGAAACAGATTATTAAATTACAGAACAGTGGATTCATCTGACATAGTGTGTCCCTTTGGGGTGCCAGAGTCGCATTTTCAAGAAAGAGAGATGGGAAGTTGAGGTTATGTATTGACTACAGAGGCCTGAACAGGGTCACGATCAAGAACAAGTACCCCATCCACAGGATCGATGACCTTTTTTGATCAGTTTCAAGGTGCCCAGGTCTTCTCCAAGATAGACCTGCGATCGGGTTACCATCAGGTCAAAATCAGAGCAGAAGACATTCCCAAAATAGCATTTCGAACCAGATACGGATACTATGAGTTTCGATCATGTCATTTGGACTAACCAACGGACCAACCATCTTCATGGACTTGATGGACAAGGTTTTCTGACAATTCCTCAATCAATTCATCATTGTGCTCATTGAAGATATCTTGGTTTATTCAAAAAGTCGAGAGGAACACGCTCACCATCTGACTCAGGCTTTGCAGGTTCTCAGATAGAAGAAACTGTATGCAAAATTGAGTAAGTGTGGGTTCGGGCTTTAGCAGACTACCTTCCTAGGGCATATCATATCAAAAGATAGAGTGTCAATGAACCCCGAAAAAATTGAAGCAGTGCTCGGCTGGGAAAAATTGACCTCGGTTAAGGAGATCTATAGCTTTCTGGGGATGGCAGATTTGTGGAAGGCTTTTCTAACCTAACTGCTCCTAAGGCTCAGCTCACAAAGAAGAACGTTAAGTTTGAGTAGAACGAGAACTGTGAAAAAAGTTTTTCAGAACTAAAGAAACAGTTGACTACCACATATGTGTTGGCCTTACCGAGTAGATCGGGTGGATATACAGTTTATAGTGATGCCTCCTACCTAAGGTTGGGTCGTGTTTTGATGCAGCATGGGAATGTCATAGCCTATGAGTCCAAGCAATTGAAGAGTCATGAGAAAAAACTACCCTACCCATGACTTAGAACTTGCCGCAATTATCCACGCCTTGAAGACTTGGCACATTACTTGTATGGCGAGACCTTTCAAATCTATACCGATTATAAGAGCTTGAAACACATATTCACTCAAAAAGATCTCAATATGCGTCAAAGAAGGTGGATAGAACTCCTCAAGAACTATGATTGTAACATCTTATGTCACCCAGGTAAGGGCAACGTGATAGTCGACGCACTTAGTAGGAAAAGTGCAGGTATATTAGCTCACTTGATGGTTTTAGAATGCAGAGTAATAGGGGCCACACAATAGGTACAACTTCAGGACCTGAAGAGAGTCACCTGTTTGCCCACCTGACTGTTCAACCTGAGTTAATCCAAAAAATAAAAGAAGCTCAGTCCGCTGATCTCACCTTAGAAGCCCTCAAGAAAGATGCAGAATAGGAAGTTAATTCATAATTTCGAGTCTCTACCGATGCGTTGCTTAGATTTCAGGACAAGATGTGTGTTGCAGGTGACAGTGAGTTAAAAAGGGACATCATAAAAGAGGTCTATATCTCAAAGTTTGTCATGCATCCCGGAAGTACCAAGATGTATTAAAGTATACGACCCTGATTTTTGTGGAACGGGATGAAAACAGATGTGGCTGACTTTGTTTCTAAATGTTTGGTATGTCAGCAGGTTAGAGCATCAACACCCAGGTGGGCTACTTCAGCCATTACCAATCCCGGAGTGGAAGTGGGAATATATCACCATGAATCTCATGACAGGATTGCCTAGGACACGCTCAGGACATGATGTCATCTGAGTAATTGTTGACCGACTTACCAAGTCTTTCCACTTCTTGGCCATCAGGATGACCGACCATTTGGACAAATTAGCAAGAACGTATATCCAGAAGATAGTCAAGTTACATGGAGTGTCAGTGATAGTAGTGTCCGATAGGGACCCCGAGTTCACTTCTCAGTTCTGGTCTATCTTTCAGCAAGCCATAGGAACAAAACTTTTACTTAGTACTGCATTCCACCCTTAGACCGATGGACAGTCATGAAGGATGATCTGCACACTTGAGGATATACCCCGAGCTTATGTTCTTGACTTTGAGGGCCATTAGAATGACCATCTAACCCTGATAGAGTCCTCCTATAACAACAGTTACCAAGCAAGTATTGGTATGGCTTCGTACGAGGCGTTGTATGGTCGCCCATGCAGATCGCCGATATGCTGGGAAGAAGTGGGTGATAGTGTTCGCCCCAGATCTCGTAGATGAGACTACAGCCAAAACAGTTAAGATTAGGAAAAACATTCAGATGGCTCAGAGCAGGCAGAAGAGTTATACGGACACCCGGATGAGAGATTTAGAATTTGAGAAAGGCGATCGGGTGTTTCTTAAGGTCACTCATTTCAAGAGAATTCGTAGATTTGGCAAAAGGGAGAAACTAAATACTCGGTTTATTGGGCCATTTGAAATCTTAGACATAATTGGTACTGTTTCCTACAGACTGGCACTGCCTCTAGAACTTTTCAGGGTCCATAATATATTTCATGTGTCCATGCTACGCAAGTACAACCCAGGCCCCTCTCACGTCTCTGCCCACGAGCCTATTTTCCTCTAAAATGATCTATCCTACGAGGAAATACCGGTCGGCATCGTGGACCAAAAGAGCAGAGTACTCCGCAACCGAAAAATTTTCTTTGTTAAGGTCCTATAGCAAAATCACACATTGGGCGAGGCCACATGGGAGCTACAATCGGACTTCAGAGCCCAATATCCCCAACTGTTTGATTGAGTGAGAAAGAGAGAAATTTAAGTAACCAAATTTCTTTTAAGGGGGGAGAGTTGTAATACCCAATTAATTTTAATATATTTAAAATTATTTATAAATATAGTTTTTTTAATTTTTTATTTTTAATTTAATGTAAAAATGAAGAAAAATAGGTGAATGATGAAATTGAAAATTTTTTGAAAAAAATAGGTAATAATTTGGGTTCTGAGGACATTTTTGAAAGAAAAATCAGAAACTATGGGTCAAAATACAATTTAAAAAAGTTGTGGCACATAGGACGTCCAGTCAGCAGCCCCGACGAACCGAACCGCACCACGTAGCAAGGGACGCTGACGCAGTACCATAAGGGAGGCCACACTGGCGATCCGCGTGCCCACGATCGAACAGCCCAGATTTGCTCCCGCGTGCACGAACAGCACGGATGCATTCCCTTCCCAAACATGATCGGACGGTCAGATTTAAATGAGATCAACGGTCCATATCCAATTCTTATTTAAACGCGATCGGATGACGTAGATCAGATTGCGATGAACAGTCCAGATTCACTTCCTATTTAATCGCGATTGGATGGTCTAGATCAAACGCGATAGACGGCCCAGATTAATAGAAGACGGATATAAATAATCTTCTTCATACCAAACCCTAACCCTAGCAGCCAGAACCCCCCGCTAGAGAAGAAGACCCAATTGCCGGGAAGGAAGCCGCCGCCACCTGCCGCCGCACCAGAGCCACTTCTGACCACCCAAAGAGGTAAAAAAATTTCTCTTTAATCAAAATTAAATTTTAGATACCCCCATGGTCAAACTAGAGCAAAAAGACTAGCAGATTGGCCGAAAACTGTAGGTAAAGCCCAGCGGCGCCATAGTAGGAAATTGCAAAAAAGCCTCCGATGAGGCCCTTCTCAATTTTTGTTCTGTATAATTTTACCACCATTGTAATTACCGTTTCCTTCTCTACAGGTTGATTAAAGCAAAACACCCAACCGCAAAGATGAGCCGGTAGAGCTGCTCCACCGGAGAACCCACCATCGGTGAGTTTCATTTTTTTTTATTTTTTTAGCCAACCGAGGCCCCTTAACATGTTTTCTCGCAGTGATTGATACAAAATCGGCCGAAAAAAACCGACCCAAGGTAAACTGTCGTCGCTGGAGCACGACGGAGCCGCCGTGCCGGAATTTTAGAATTGGCCAAAAAGGAGTCCTAACACTGATTTTGAATTTTTTGGGATATTTTTAGGTACTTGTAGCACGTTTTAATTCCCAAAGAAAAATTCGAGGAACCCAGAGACCGCCAGTAGGTACAGTCAACAAGCTTAGCATTTCAGACATCAATTTGAGTAAGAATCCCTCACCTTATTTTCTGTTATGGAATTGAAGTCTAATTAACAATAATACGGTATTTTGTGCAATTTAGAAAATATCTATAATTAATTACGGGTTATTAATGGAGCCAAAACCCAGAATTATTCTCTATTGATTTCTGTTGATTTATTTTACAGTTTGAATGCATGATAATATCTTATTGATCGATTTTATTATTTTGAATGTATGTATTGCTGCCTTATGTGATTACAGTTGAATTGGAAAACTAGGACATGATTGCATTCCCTAATGCATGTTTATTTTATGTGATTATAGTTGAATTGGGAAACTGGATATTAAAAATAAATGGGAGATTGTATGATTAAGTGAATGCACGAAACAACAGCCTTATTGGATATCCTGGGAGATAGTGGACGGACCGGGTACATAGGGAACCCTATCGTGAAAGTTGCCTCATACCGGATGGGTAATCGAGGTTTGGTTATTTAGTGCTCATACCGTACGGGGTATGGAAACGGCCCATTTTACCCTTATACTGGACAGGGTATTGAGGTTTAGTAATTTGGTGCTCATACCGGACAGGGTATTGGCACGGTCTGTTAATTGAAAATGTTAAAGAAAAGGATTCACGCGTTGCGGGGACATCCTTATGAACCCTCGTGGATACCAGTAGGCTAATAAAGGAGAAAATTGTTGTTCCAACTAATTGCATATGAAATTATAAAATGTGTTATGTCATTACTTCTATAGATTGTTTTCATAAATCTCGTTACGGTAAGTAAACGGCAAATAATTTTATTTATGATAAACGACTTTGCTAAATTAAGAGCTCCATTAGTTGTTTTTATTATTTCTGTTAACCTTTATTTCTATGTCCGTGAGTAGCGTGATATTTTTACTGGGCTAATATAACTCATTCTTTCATTAACCATTTCAGACCACGAGAACCAGGATCCAAAGCCCGATTCACAAGAGGATTGCGAGTAGGACGTTCAGTCGTTTACTTTTAATTTATTTCCTTAGTTATTAATTGTTCTTTTAGAAGAGTATTCCCTAAGCCTTATTTGGTACTTTCAGTTATTGTGTAAGAAATGTAAACCCTAACTATTTATTTTGCTTCCGCACTAAATTTATAATTTATTTCTTCTAGAATTTCCGAGGTCGTTACAATCGAATTAGTGATTTTAAAAATTTGTCTAAATTTTATTTTTTAAATATTATTAAATACCTTAAACTAACTATACCATCAGCAAATAAATAAGATTTTGTCATTCCACCAGCATACGTTACATTAATGAATTACAAAATAATATCATCCAAACATAAGGTAACAGAGGCGAAGACACGTGCCAGAAATTCACACTTTCAGAGATGACGATGGGATTGAGAGGGGTGAGGATATCAAGGCTGAGCTCCAAACTATTATCCACAGGTAAAAAATATCCATCGTCGTTCTCTCAAAAGATTACACTTCCTCCCAGTAGTGCCTCAATAAGCTCGTAACCATCATGGAGTGAAGAAGATCAAATTCTTCAGAGCATTTTGTAATCTCTGTATTCCATTATGTGGATCCGTAAGAAGTCAAGAAACAGATGGGGAATTTTGTCGACGCTTTTGCTAAACACGAAGAGCATTTTAAAGAGGATATGGAGGAGGTGGAGAGGTGGAGGGCAGCTCTTAGGAGATGTTGCAGGTTTAGTTGGAATGGTTCTACTATAGGTGATTAACTTCCTTCTCTACTCTTGTTTCTTACTAAATAGCATATTCAAAGAAGATTTTGGATTATAGAAGTTGAAAAATGGCAAGTATTATTTTATTCCTATATGAAATTAGTGTAAGAGTTTAAATATAGACGAGGTATACAAGGCTTCACTTTTCAATAACTTGTGTCATTGGCAGCAGCGCCGACTGTTGCCAAGCCTTTTAGGCAAGTTTAGCATCAATGAGTTTTGGTGTTTTTAGAAAACTATTAATGATGAAAAGGGAGAAGTATGTCATTGATGGGCTGAATATCTGAAATTGTATGCATAAATCCACCGAATCCTATAGAGGGAGCCCACAGAAAATACCAAGTATAATAATCTCACACTAATCTATAATAGAAAGTTCATACTAAACTTTTTGGACATCAGAAAATCAGAAGCTAAAATGGATCACTCTGTTGAACTTTCATCTTTCATTATATCGACATAGGAAAGACGATCTTAATAACCTCTATATATATATATAATAAGTGTAAAAAATAATTCCTGGGTGATTCTTCTTGATTAGATCACAATTTGTTAGTTATAGCTTACAAGGAATTAGGATGTAGAAACCTAATGATACAAAAATACAATAACAGTACACGTGGATTAAATAAAATCCAATCGAAGACCAAGTGTCTTTGCTCTAGTGATAGTCCTCCCTGCAGGAAGAAATACAATAATCCACAGTATATTAGGACAACCCACTTAGTTGGCATCCTATACCTACTAGATGCATAAAAGAGCGAAAAAAGAAGTTGGAGAACATAACATAGAGTCCAATGGAGATAGGGTAAAATATGCTTAATAACCTGAAAATGGTCACCACAAGATTCATGCATTTGTAAAAGGCTTGATTGACAACAAAAGAAATCTTAGGGCGACTCGGAGGGAGATATTGTAAAGCTCGAATAGTACGACTACAAGAAGTAATATACATGAGCAAAGAACTAGTATGCTTACCAATTTGACCACGAGATTGAACAAGAGTTGAAAGTGGTTTTCAATTCATGTCAGACCATCAAATAAATCTTTAGCATTGGTCAACGAAAAGGCCTTCACCATTATGAGAAACTTATATATTCATAAATAATAAATCAATTATTAAGAATTCTACTAAAAGATTCTTGCAAGAAGAGACTATTACAAATCATGAGAAATTCATCAACATCAATATAATTATAATTATATAAAAATTATGCTTATAAATAAATTGTTAAGAAGCTGCCTCTAGAATGGCATAAAAGGAATTTCACCCACAAAAGGTAAAATGGTCATTCACCCGGTCATATTAGGGTTAGGACTAATTGAGTGGATCAACCCTAAACCATTACCTACGTTACATATCCTCCTCTGTCACGCCTTATAATAGCCAAGCGGTTTTTGCCTTCATCACCATTCCTATTCGTTACTTGTAGCTTATAAGTAGACCGATTTTTCATGATTGTAAGGCATGAAAAAATAAGAAGTAATTTTACCTGATAAAATCCATCTCCTTTTTGTAGGGAAGCACTTGAATGAATTTATGAGGAGTAAAAACTAAATAAAAATTCAAGCAGAATAAATATGATAAAATCTGCCGCAAGATGCTCAAAAACAATCACACAAAGATATCAAAATTTTTAACATGGAAAACCCCTTCAATATGAAGGATAAAAATCATGGGACCTCTCCTGATCCAAGTAAAAAGAGTTCCACTATTAAAATTAGTGTTTACAGCAACAATAAGCAACCACTATAATTCTCAAATAAATACTCAACAACAAATCAACCGAATAACAAGAAATAAACAAGGGAATGGAGAAATATCACCAAAGCAGCTACTGTTCATGCGAAACGGATGCGTTCTGATCGTTCAAATCCGATCTCATCATTCAAATTAAAGAAAAACTTATCCTGAATATGCTCACCAAATTTCATCCCCATCAGATCACAAATGATCATCTGATCGTCGGAGAACATCAAACTGGTTGGTGTAGGGAAGAAAAACATAAACTGTAATTTCAAACTGAAAGTACTAAAAATCCAACTATCAAAAATTGATCTTCATCGTTCAAAATGAAGAACAATGAGTCTTCTAAATACCCACCAAATTTCAACTTGATCTGTATAAAGATCTACATTTGATTGTGGAAAGAAACAAAACACGTTAGATGTAATTTTCAAGCAAAAATTTCCTTTTCTGTTCACTATTTATTTTGGTGGCTAAAAAATTGTTTTTATACTATTCCTTAGGGTTAAAGTGGTATACAAAAAAAAAACCTTAATAACCTTAATAGGCCAAAAAATAAGTAGGCTCAATAGTATTTGGGTTTTTCCATATAGTAGAGAACCTAAAACCCAACAATTCTCCCCCTCCCGACTATGTGGAGGAGTTCGCCAAACCAGCAACCACTCGACATGCTTTAAATTTCACTTTTGGTAAAGTCTTTATGCACATATCAGAACCGTTATCGTCAGTGTGTATCTTCTCAAGTTCAAGATGCTCAAAATTCAAAACATCACGAATCTAATGATACCTTACATCAATATGTTTGGATCTAGCATGAAAAGTAGGATTCTTACCAAGATGAATTGCACTATGACTGTCACAAAATAAGACATATCTCTTTTTTGTAAAGCCCAGCTCATTCACAAACTTCTTCATCCAGAGCAATTCTTTACATGCTTCAGTCGCTGCAATGAACTCAGCTTCTGTAGTAGACAATACAATGCATTTCTACAATCTAGATTTTCATGCCACAGCTCCCCCTGCAAAAGTAATCAGATATCCAGAAGTAGACTTTCTTGGATCTGTATCCGCTACCAAATCAGAATCTGTAAAACCACTAAGAATAGGTTTCTCAATCACGAAACACAACTTCAAACTAGTAGTACTACGAAGATATCTCAAAATCCACTTCACGACATTCCAATGCTCTTTTCCTATATTAGATTAAAATCTACTAACAGTACCAACTGCATAAGTTACATTTGGTCTAGTACAAACCATAGCATACATCAAGCTACCTACCATAGATGCATAAGGAATTTTCTATATGTCTTCTTTCTCTTGCTCATTAGAATGAGACTGTTTGACACTCAATCTGAAAGACATAGCAAGAGGTGTACTTATAGGCTTAGCTCTGGCCATATTAAATCGTTGCAGTACCTTTTCAATGTACTTTTCTTGAGATAGCCACAACTTCTTGCATTTTCTATCGCGAGTGATTCTTATGCCAAGAATGTGCTTTGCTGGCTCTAAATCTTTCATTGTAAAAAATTTGCTCAAATCTTTCTTCAAGCTATCAATTCTAAAAGAATTAAAACTCACAATGAGCATATCATCAATATATATCAACAGGATGATAAAATCATTATCAAAAAATCGCTATATAAAAACACGATGATCAGAAGTAGTCTTCTTGTAGCCTTATTGAATTGTAATTGACTCAAGCTTCTTATATCATTGTTTAGGTGCTTGTTTCAACCCATATAAACTCTTTCTCAATTTGCAGACATAATTTTCTTTTCCTTTCACCATAAAACCTTCAGGTTGTTCCATATAGATTTCCTCCTCTAAGTCACCATGAAAAAAGACTATTTTAACATCCATTTGCTCAACCTTTAAATCAAGACTAGCAGCTAACCCCAAAATAATATAAATTGATGACATCTTGACCACTGGTGAGAAAATCTTTTCAAATCAACTCCCCTTTTCTGACCGAAGCCCTTGACAATTAATCTGGCTTTGTATCGTAGAGATTTAGAATTCTCTTCTTGCTCCACTCTATAGACCCACCTATTTTTCAAGGCTTTTCTATCTTTAGGAAGCTTCACCAATTCAAATGTGTGAAATCAGTTAAAGACTGCATTTTATCTTGCAATCCATTCTACCTTTTGCTCACTCTCAATTGCCTCTTCATAACATTCAGGTTCTTCTTCATATGTCAAGAGTAGGTACTCATTAGCTGAATACCTAGTAGAATGTGTTCAATTTCTAGTAGACCTCCTAGGTGGAACTTCAAGTTCCTCAACATGTGCCTCTTGTTGAACATCAACTGTTTTATATTCAGGAGAACTAATCTCATCTGTATTGTGATTATCATTTTGTGCATCATGATTCTGAACCTCAACTGCATTAAGCATATGAGTAAGTAGGAGATGGGTCTAAATCAATCAAACCACCAATCTAAGACTTAGATTTCTCCATTTTGTTAATATCTTTAATAGTCTGATCTTTTACAAAGATTACATCACGACTTCTGACAACTTTCTTTTGAATTGGATCATAGCATCTATAACAAACTCATTTGGCTATAGTTTATCAAGAGAATATACCCAATGTTATTGAAGTGGTCGTGGCAACACAATCAGCTTTGTTGTCATTTCCCTTATTTTCTTGCTTTCCTTTGTTTGTTTTGTTTTCTTTCTTCCACTTGTAACAATATTTCTTGATATGCTCTATTTTACCATAATAATGACATTTAAGGTTCTTATATCTTGATTTTGATTTACTCCTTCTCTTACCTCTATTCTGATCTTGACCCTTACTTTTACTTCTCCCCCTGTTTTCAGTAACTAAGATTCCTGACTGTGAATTAGATATCCCCTGAATTCTTCTTCTCATCTCTTCATTCAAAACGCTAGTCCTTGCATACTGTATGGTTACGACACCATCAGGAGCAGAATTAGTCAAAGATATATGAAAGTTTTCCCATGAATCAGGAAGTGTAGTCAACAACCAAAATCCAATAACATCTTCATCAAATTTGACACCCATGTCAGACAGTTGATCAAAGATACATTAAAATTCATTCACATGATCAAGTATAGAACTACCTTCTTTATAGTGTAAGTGTATAGCTTGTTTAAGCAAGAATAACTTATTGTTTCCAGTCTTCAAAGCATATAAGGTTTCAAGCTTTTCCCACAAAGTTTTGGCATTTATTTCATTAGCAATATGATTCAACATATTGTCTTATACCCATTGTCAAATAAACCCACATACTTATAAATTCTCAAATTCCCAATCTTCATCGGATTTAGACTCAAGTTTTGAGAAGCAAACACAGGTAAATGCAATCTTTTCACAACAAGAAGATCCGTCATTTTTTCTTTCCACTTGTAATAATTTGTGTCATCCAAACAAACCATTTTACTCACATTTATTCAAACAAGCAAACGAAAATCCACAATCAACCAATGAATTAGTGAACCAAACTCTAATACCACTTGTAGGGAAGCACTTGAATAAATCTATGAGGAGTGAAAACTAAGTAAAAATTTAGCCAAAATAAATATGATAAAATCTACCCCAAGATGCTCAAAAATAATCACACAAAGACATCAAAATTTTAATATGGAAAACCCATTCAATATGAAGGATAAAAAACATGGGACCTCTCCTTATCCAAGTAAAAAGAGTTTCAGTATAAAAATTAGTATTTACAGCAACAATAAGCAACTATTATAATTCTCAAGCAAATACTCAATAACAAATCAACCGAACAATAAAAAATAAATAAGGGAATGCAGAAATATCACCAAAGCAGCTACTGTTCATGCAAAACGTATGTGTTCTAATTGTTCAAATCCGATATTCACCATTCATATTAAAGAAAAACTTATTCCAAACATGCTCACCAAATTTCGGCCTCATCATACCACAAATAATTGTCCGATCGTCGGAGAAAGTCAAACTGGTCAGTACAATGAAGAAAAACGTAACAGTAAATTCGAACTGAAAGTACTAAAAATTCAACTATCGAAAATCGATCTTACCATTTAGAATGAAGAAAATGCGTCTTCTAAATACCTATCAAATTTCAACTTGATCCGAATAAAGATCACCGTCTGATTGTAGAAAGAAGAAAAATATGTTGGATGTAATTTTCCAGCAAAAATTTCATTTTCTATTCTCAATTTATTTTTGTGGCTAAAAACTTATTTTTATACTATTCCTTAGGCTTAAAGTGGTATGTCAAAAAAAAAACCTTAATAACCCTAATGAGCCAAAAAATAAGTGAGCTCAAAAGTATTTGAGTTTTTCCACATAAGAGAGAACTCAGAACCCAACACTTTTCTCTATTTTTTTATCTCTTTCTCTTCTTAGATCTGAAGCCATGATCAAGACTTCTAGCAAGGTGGTATCAGAGCTTTTGAAGCTGGTCAAAATATACGTCGGGGTCACCTCACGAACTAAATCCAAAAGAAAGGTGGTGGTTGTTGTGTAGCAAGTAAAGCCGACAGTGAACGAGTTAGACCATTGACTATTCGACCTAATGGTTGAAGTGTACAAGATCCAAAAAAAAAAGAATCACCATAATAATTTGAATATCTGGTAGAGATATTGCACAATGGTACACCACACTAAGAGATGGTGAGTCCAACATCCCAGGTAACAACTGCCCTGATTGGGTAGCAAGGGGTTCTACCGACTCCCCTCGCGCACGAAGAAGAAGAAAGGAAGAAGTGGGTTTCTGAAATTAAAAGAAACCTAAAACTAGTTTAACTAGTTCAAGATGTAAAATAAGTGAATCAAACCGACCTGCTTTAGAGCGACCTGGTTTAATGTTAGGATCAAACTGATCCTCCAATTTTACCATGAATCAGACCGGTTCACCCCCCTTTAATCAGCTATCCAATCTACCTAGCCTCCCCAAGGTGAAAATTCTACTTTTTGAGGGTGTTAACTCCCAAGCTTGGATTCAGAGATGTGATAAATAATTTTTGGTGCACGAAATATCAAAAGAACAAAAAGTGGATGCAGTGTCACTCTTCCTGGGTGATGTAGTTGATGTTTGGTACTAGAGATGGTTGGTGAAAGTTGAAGAGGTTGAATGGAATTTTTTCATGGAGGAACTTTATTGAAGACTTGGGGACATCTCTCAAAAAATTTTTATTGAAGAATTTAACAAATTTATGTAAACCAGAATTATGCTAGAATATCAAGAATGTTTCAAACATTTGTGCACATTAATAAAGACCGACAATCCCACTTTTTCAAAGAAATTTTCTATTTTTAGTTTTATCAGCAGACTTAAACCTGAACTGCAACCAATGATTAGAGTGTTTAACCCACGTTCGTTCAAACAAGCCTTTGAATAAGTAAGCTCCAAGAACAAGTTATGATAGAAATGTTTCGAACTTCATATTTCACTGGGAAAATTGTCTAATTTTCGGAAGGATTTGTAACAAAAAATTATGAACAACCTTCACGAGACACAGGAAAAAAGATAGAATTTAGAAGGGCAACATCTGCTTCCTATAAGTGCGGAGATTGATACTTTCTAGGATAGTGTTGCTCAAGCAAAACGATAATGGATGTGGAGGAAATTGTTATTAAAGAAACTTTACAAATAATTTTTGGAGAAAGACGTTCCAACTGAGAAATGTACAAGGGTAGACTATAAGTATCTTCAATATCAATCTCCATATCTCAACTTTGAAGATAAGGTCGATGGTCAAGGGCAAGGTGTTGTCAAGAAGTCACCTCTTAAAAGGCATAAAAGGAATTTCACCCCCGAAAGGTAAAATGGTTATTCACCCAAGTAGATTAGCGTTAGGGCTAATTGACCAGATCAACCCTAAACCATTACCCACATATCCTGCCTCCACCGCACCTCTATAACGACTTAGTGGTTTTCGCCTTCATTACATTTGTATTATTTACTTGTAGCCTAGAAATAACTCGATTCTTCATGATTATAAGACATGAAAAAATAAAAAATAATTTTACCTAATAAAATCTCTATTCTTTTCTTTATTCTTTCTCTCTTTCTCTTCTCATATCCGAAGTCATGAGCAATTTTTTAACATAAATATAAAATTATTTGCTCTACTTAAGGTGGAATCTTGAGTAGGAAAAAAGAATACCAAACATTGATAATATGCTCGAAGGAGTTGTTTAAAAGTAAACTATTGAGTCTATAGATATGAAGTTATCAATTGTATGAGGTGCTTCATGTAAACATCGTTTTTAAGAATGCCACGGATGAATATGATATTCACATCAATTTGATGAATAGGATAATTGTGGGAGGTCATATTTGATAGAATAGTATGAATGATAGATAACTTGACAATAGAACTATATGTTTCATCATATCAAGACTGGGATATTGCCAAAACCTTTGAGCAACTAAATAGGCTTTATGACGCTCTGGCAAACCACTAACCTTCTCTTTAACCTTATATACCCAACAACATCAAACAATCTTAGCTCTTAGTAGTGGTGGAATCAATTGCTAAGTGCTATTGCCAAAAACATCAAACTCAATTGTGATAGCCTGTCTTCATTAGGAGATTTAATAGCTATGTAAAATTTGCATTAATCAGGAAAATTAGAAGAGGCAGTGGCAACAAGAAATCCATTATTGACTTTCGATCTAGATATCTCGTGTGACTTCAAGTGAGCATGTGATAGGAGAAAATGAAAAAGGACTAACAGTTGTTGAGATTTGTAGAGGTTGAGGGACAATTTTTGTATCAAAAAAAATTTTGTTGATGATAGGTTTTGGTTGAGAATAAGGTAAAAGAGTACCATGTTTGCAGTAGATAATTATAGATTTAGGATACTCTTAGGAAATAAAGAGGTCTTAGAAGTAATTGGCAGGTCAAACACAGTATTTGATGCAGAACCCAGAACAACACATGCAATTCAAAACTCCATATATAAGTTTAATATATAAAACTTAAATCACTAACTAAATCCTCCATACTTAACCCCACACTCAACTTGCGAATAAAAAGTAAAGTAACTGGAAAAAAAATAGAATTGAAAGAACGTCACAAGATTACCTCGATAAGTAAATTCAATTCTTAACTCAACAAATCAGTTGAATAACCTCTCTACAAGCACTCATAGAGCTTGAAGCTTGTAATTAAACTTGAATATTATTGATTGAATTGAAGTGATTACAACCGACAGAGTAAGCCTCTTTATATAGGCATAAAAACTTACTAATTCTACTAGAATTCAGAAACGAAATCCTAAAATAATTTTAATTGCAATCTCAACTAGGAAACTATTAAAATATGAATTAAAAAGACATAAAACAAGTAGAATTAAAAGACTTCTATCTTGGAAAAGAATCATTTGTGTGGCCAAACTTGTTATCCATCTAGCATTCGAATTAGGCTTTCAATTAATTAATTAATTTGTGGTTGAAGTGTTTGTGTTTAAGTTGATCCAAGAGGTGTCCAAAATTAAATAGAAACCAAACTTTTTCTCTAGAATTCCAAAGAGGAATTCGGTTAGGACTGGAATTTTCCTCTTCTTGATCTTTCCTTTATCTTTTATGATTCTACTTTCATAAAATATGAATTTATGAAATATAGAATTCATGTAGGACTCTTAAGGTAGCTCACCGTCTCCATATTCCTTGTTGCTGCAAATCCTAAAGCAATTGGGATTGGGAATTCAATTTCACCAAGACTTCTTCCTTCCAAGCGCGCAAGTTCAGGAAGTTTCCTCATGGGGGAAGGTTTCCCTCGCGGGAAGGACCCTCTCCTTCCCCTATTTCTCAGTCAAGTCCTCTAAAAGTGAGGAGGACACTTGGCCGACCTCCTTCAAGGCTGAATAAGCCATGGGCTCTTTTCTTGGACTTTGACTTACATTCTTCTTCATTAATCAAATCTTGCACAAACAATTGGAAGGTTCGTTGGAACTTTTTATACCTTGATCTTGTGATTGGCTCATTGGACATCATAACTCTCTTTCCAAGTTGTCTAAGTCCATCATCTTCAATGTCCAAGTGTTGTAGTTGCCGAAATCTACATTTCCTCCTTTGTCCAAGCTGCGGGATTCTTTATGGGAGCGGGAATAACCCATCCCACAGAAATCCTCAAGCCCATAGGTTTCTCATTGGTCGCGAGCGCAGGCACATCCTCCTTCTTTGCGTGATTCTTCTTACTTGCGGGTGTGGGCATGATCTCCTTCTTTGCAGTAATTAGCTAGTTCACGGTTTGCTTGTTTGCGGGCTTGCTCGCAAGAAAGGTATTCAATGTCTTCCATGCCATCTTGGCCTACATCAATATCTGATGGTGAGGGAGAGAATGTAGTCGAGTCCTTAACATAATAAAACTCTTGTTCACAAAAAACCACATGTCAAGAAACAATCACCTTTGGAGTAACAATAGTAAAAAATAAACGTTATAATTGTCTGAATATCCAATAAAAGCACATTTAGTAGTCCAATGATTAAACTTATCATTAATATGAGAAGATAATAGGGGTAATAAATACAACCAACCACCCACATATTATAAGTAGGTCTTTTTTGGTAGAGGAGCTCAAATGAAGTAAAATTTTGAATTGACAAATAAGAAAATTTGTTAATGACATGGATGGAAGTTTTCAAAGACTTAACAAAAAAAAAAGATGCCACCAAGGCTTGAAGAGAGTTTATGAATCATATTTATGATAATTCTATAGACACACTCAGTAATATCATTTTGCTATGGAGTATAAGGATAAGGTAATTTCATATAGCAAAAGTCTGAAAGTAGTCTTGACAAATATATCACCACCATCACATTAAAACTGCTTAATTTTGCACCCAAATTGAGTTGACACCAAAATCATAAAAGTTTAGCAAGTATAATAAAACATGAGATATTTATTATATGGAAAAGGCTCCTATGAAGTGAAAATATTAATCCAGAAAGAGAACAAATATTGACAACCAGAGAAGGAAAGAGTTGAGGAGGTGCAAACATCAAAATCTATATTGAGAAATAATTAATTAACACGGACCGATTACTTAAGAAAAGAAAGCCGAATGTTTTTTCCTGTCAAGTTAGACTCACAATGAAAAGAGTTGACTTCATATATCAGTAAAAGGTTAAGATAACCTATTTAATTATAAATAAGACAAAAGAATTACAATACCCCAAAAGACTATGGCAAGAATCAAGAGACTGTGAGACAATAGCACACGGTGGATAAATGTAAGAGTGAGGAACAAAATTAGTAGGTGGAAAAGAATATAAATCTCTCGAGCAACTGCATTTGAGAATAAGTGTCCGAGTATTGAGGATATTGCGATAAAACTAAAAGAATCAAACTCAATTGAACAAAAATTTTCTTTAGTTATCCTTTAGTGAGATGAGATAGCAATGAGTGAGGGAATAACGAGAACAATGTAAAAAAAAAAAAAATTACCAGAACATTTTAGAAAGGAAGGACCAATATTAGACCCACGATGGAGATTTGATGTAAAAAGATAAAAGCAAAAAAAAACTAGAGCAGGAAAAGCAAACGTAGCAGAACCTGTAAACCTTTTCTTCTGATTCCAGTCTATATAAAACAAGCAAAAAGAGCCTCTATATATAGGCTTACATAAAACAAATAAAGTTAAAAAAAACCGTCATCAAATCCCACAACTAATCCCACTACTCTGCTACCTATTTGTAACTGTAAGAGAAACTTGCTTAAATCTAGAAAACTAACAGATAAGATAAAGACTCATTCAAATTTTGAATTACATTTCAACACTCCCCCTTGATTCAAAGTTACTAACTCCCATAATTTTTCTGAAATTCTCATGCTTTTCCAATGGAAGCGCCTTTGTCAGTATATCAACAACTTATTCCTTTGTATTATAAGATTTTAACATGATTTCTTCACTTGTAACAAGCCTCCAAATGAAGTGATAACGAACGTTAATGTGTTTTGTTCTGCTGTGGTAAACTTGATTCTTCATCATTGTAACAGCTGACATGCTATCACACAAGATCTCTGTTGCTCCAGCTTGCTTCTGATCAAAATCAGCAAGAAGTCTCCTTAGCTAAACTGCTTGACTGGCTAATGCTGTTGCTGCAATATATTCAGCCTCTGATGATGATAATGCTACCACCTCCTACTTCTTTGAACTCCATGAAATTGCTCCTGATCCAAGATTGAACAAAAATCCAGACGTGCTTTTTCTATCATCGATACAACCTGCATGATCACTATCAATGAAACCTATTAGTTTAAAAGTCGATACCTTAGAGTACCAAATTCCCAACTCTGTAGTTCTTGTTATATATCTTAAAATTCTCTTTGTAGCTCCAAGATGTAGCTTGCTTGGATTATGCATAAATCTGGACACAACTCCAATAGAGAAAGCAATATCCGGTCTAGTATGAGACAAATAGTTCAAGCCTCCAACAAGACTCCTAAAATATGTTACATTCACACTTCTAGCACCATCATCTTAACTTAATTTTTCATTTATATTCATGGGTGTGACTTCCTTTTTGCAGTTCAGCATATTGAACTTCTTCAAAAGATCCATTGCATATTTTCTTTGTGAAATAAAGATCCCATCCACAACTTGCATTACTTCAATACCAAGAAAATAATGTAACAAACCTAAGTCTATCATTTCAACTTTTTTCAACATGCAGGCCTTAAACTCAGCAATTATAAACTCACTAGAACCCATATAAATCATATCATCAACATAGAGACATACTACCAGAAATTCGTCTTTACCATTTTTCTTCAAATAAAGCGTAGGCTCATTTTCACTTCTTTCAAATCCATTCTCCTAAAAATAAAAATCAATTTTGAAATACCATGCCCATGGTGCTTGCTTTAAGCCATAAAGCGCCTTTTTTAACTTGTAAACTTTATCTTCATTGTCATTTGCTACAAAACCTTCAAGCTGTGAGACGTACACTTCTTCTTCCAAATCACCATTTAAAAAAGTAGATTTAACATCAAATTGGTATACAATCCAATTTAATTGAGCAGGTAAGGCTAGAAAAATTCTCACCGTTTCAAAGGGTGCAACAGGAGAGAAGGTTTCATAAAAGTCGATACCTTGTTGAGAATAGCCTTTTACAACCAACCTCGCCTTGTGTTTTTGGATGCTCCCATCTACATCATACTTGGTTCTGAACACCCATTTGAGCCCAATAGCATTCTTTCCTTTCGGTAAGTCAACCAAATCCCATATTTGATTTTTCTTAATAGCTAACAGCTCCTCTTCCATAGCTTTATACCATTCCTTGCTTTTTGCAGCTTCTTCAAAATGAATAGGAACTGAGACAAGCAGAGTAAAAGTATAAGAATTATAAATTTCTTGCAAGGATCTATATTTCCTTGGAGGAGTTTCACTTGATGAACTTGAAGATGATGATTCATTGCTTATAGGAACAAATGAATTGTACTTCCAGGAGTGTCGGAACTGGAAATTGTTGGTGTTGAATTCAACGATGATGCAACATTATCTTCTAACACTTGAACATGCTTCTCTTTGTTTTCTTCATTCCAAATCCATTTTGCATCTTCATTAAAAACTACATCTCTGCTAATGGTGATCTTGCCACTAGTGGGGTTATAGAGCTTAAATGCTTTGGATTGTGAGCAGTAACCAACAAAAATATACTTTTCAGAGTTTTCATCAAATTTTCTAGAATGGGTTTTAACCAAAGCATAAGCTATACAACTAAAAACTTTTAAGTGGCTTACCGTTGGTTTTCTACCTTCCAAGCCTCAACAGGTGTTTGGTTACGAACAGCTTTTGTAGGAGATAAATTAAGAATATACACCGCTGTTGCAACAGCTTCTGCCCAAAAATAAATAGGAAGACCTTTTGCTTGCATCATACTTCTGGTCATCTCCACTACTGTTCTGTGCTTTCTTTCAGCTAAAACATTTTGTTGTAGTGTGTATGGCGCTGCAAGTTCCCTGCGAATTCCATTTTCCTCACAAAAAGTATTAAAATCAGTTCAAATAAATTCACCTCCTCTATCTTTTCACAATGTCTTTATTAAAAGACCTTGTTTCTTTCTACAAGTGCTTTAAACTTCTTAAATCTGTTAAAAGTTTCAGACTTGCTTTTTAAAAAATAAACCCAACTCATGCGGCTATAATCATCTGTAAACAGCAAAGAATATCGACTACCACCAAGAGATTTTGTATTCATAAGGCCACACAAGTCTGCATGCACTAACTCAAGGCAATTAGAGGCTCTCCAGGCCTTTCCTACGGGAAAAGACTTTTTACTCTGTTTTCCATAAACACAACCTTCACAAAAACCAAGATTCTCAAGTTTTGGCAAACCAAAAACCATTTTCTTTTGACTCAATAATTTTAACCCATTAACATTTAAGTGCCCATAACGTAAATGTCACAATCGAATCCTACTATCACCACTAGTAACCATAACACAATTCTCATTCATTGAAACTTCTAGCGGAAATATTTTATTTTTAGCCATCGGAACTTTAGCGGTGATTTGCACATATTTCTTATCTCTAATAGTGCAACAATCATCGTCAAACTGAATTGATTATCCACTAATCATTAATTGCCCAATGCTAAGCAAATTATGAGATAAATCAGGAACAAGCATCACATCTTGTAAAATCTTAACGTTCCCTTGACTAGTTTTAATGTTTATGGTACCTTTGCCTTCAACTCAAATCTTCTTGCTGTCTCCTAGCATTACATCTGTTTTATCGGACTCATCAAGTTCCTTAAATAATGATTTTGTTCCACACATATGGTTAGAACAACTTCTGTCCAAAAACCAAACATTGTTAGACTGCTCTCTCTCACAAAAAAGAGCCATAAATAACTTACTTTCTTCATCTGGTTCCTCTGCAAAACTTGCTTGGTTGTTCTCATCTTTTTGTTTTTTCCAACAATAAGCCTCTCTACAACCTGGTTTGTTAGAGTAGTAACATTTAAAGATCTTCCTTTGCCTCTCTTCATTAGATGCACTTCTGTCTGCACCTTTTCCTTGGCCTCCTTCATGAAAGCCACCTATGCCACTGCCACTACCACTGCCACATCTAGCAGTATTTTCATGCATCTCCGCCTTCACCTGAAAGGCTTTTTCTTCATTCTTTTCATATGACCTAAGCAATCTGTCTTCATGAGCTTGTAAGGAACTCATTAGTTCATCAAATGAATAATTTGATAAATCATGGGCTTCCTCAATAGCAGCAACAATATGTTCAAATTTAAGAGTAAGACTCCTTAATACTTTTGCAACAACCGTTTCTTCATAAATCACTTCACCATACGACTTCATTTGATTAACTAGAGAAGAAACTCTAAACAAATAAGCTTGAATATATTCAACATTTTTCATAGACAGAGTTTCAAATTCACAACGATATGTTTGTAACTTTACCGTGATTAACTTTACGATATGAGCCTTGGAACTCTTTCTTCAAAATTTGCCAGGCCTCCAAAGATGTTGCTGCTATTACAATTCTTGAGAAAATTATTTCATGGACAGCTTGTTGAACTAGGAATAAAGCTTTGGAATCCTTCTTTTTGGTTTCTTTTAATCTTTCTTCTGCCTCTTCATCTGGCTCTTCTAAATCCACGAAACCATATTCGACCAAATCCCAAAAATCCTGAGACTTGAAAAGAGTCTTCATCTTAATACTCCAAAACTCATACTTTTCACCTGTGAAAATCGGTATGAGCGGCTGTGAGAATGATAAAAAAACGTTTTCTGCCATTCTCTGCACTTTCTCTCGTGTTTCCCTACACTCCCCAAAACCTTTTACTCAATTTTCAAAAGGACCAAAGCCTGGCTCTGATACCAGATTTGATGGAAAAAGATAAAAGCAAAAAAAAAACAGAGTAGGAAAAACAAACGTAGCAGAACCTGTAAACCTTTTCTTCTGATTCTAGTCTATATAAAACAAGCAAAAAGAGCCTCTATATATAGGCTTACATAAAATAAACGGAGCTAAAAAAAAACCTTCATCAAATCCCACAACTAATCCCACTACTCTGCTACCTATTTGCAACTGTAAAAGAAACTTGCTTAAATCTAGGAAACTAACATATAAGATAAAGACTCATTCAAACTTCGAATTACATTTCAATAGAGAACCATTCCCAACCATCACTTCAGATTTATTCTTAGGAGAAGTAAATTAGAGAATACCTAGTGTCTCAGTCATATGAGCAGCAGTGCCGGTATTAGAAAACTACGATGTTTCATGAGCATCAAAGAGAATCAATATGGGCCCACGATAGCATAGACACCTGCCTGAACAGTGAATTACATTCTCTGGCAGTGTGGCTGTAGCCCAAACAGAACTGACCCTGAAGAGCATTTGAGAAGCGTATTGAGGTCTGTGCTTCAGGGTCTGCAGCAAGAACTTCAACATTGGATTGTGGATAAGAACCAAAGGGGCAGTTCGTTGCTGATTTTGACCTTGGCCACTGATCGGCCATAACTACATGAATTTGAGAAGGGCTGCCCATGTTCAGGTTGAGAGGAACGATAAGCATTGGTCTTAATTATTGAGAGGCTATAGAAGCAAGAAAGGCAGAGGAATTTGTGACTAGAGAGGGAGCCTTTTGATTCCACGTGAGCCAAACTTCTTAGATGTACAAGCAGTCCGAAGACATGACCTTAAAAGACAGGAAGAAAAAGAGACTTTTAGACCAGGAAATTTTAACATTAAGTTGTTCACTGACATAGTTTTTGATGCTTAATTCCAAAAAATGGGTGAGAGGAATATGATAATTGAAGGGAAAAGTAGGACGATGGAACGGCCATGGTGACGGAGAACAAAAAGTCATGATTGTAGTAAGAAAGAAAGAAGAGATTTAGGTTTTTTTTATGATAAGTTGTGCTCTTGTAGTGTGAAAAAATAATCTTGGGTGGTTCTTATTGATTAGACCATTGTGCTATATATAGCTTACAAGGGATTAGGTTGTAGAAGACTAATGGTACAAAAATACAGCAGTAGGAGTATACATGGACTATAGCATTCTAATAACTTATTAAATAATAAAACAAACACACACACACACACACATATAACTAGAGTTGCAAAGATTAAAATTTTCACATGGCTATGCTCGTACTTTTGTCATTTACCACGGTGAATACCTATTCCACTTAATTAACTCCTAATTTTCCATTCCTTAGACGATTTCTGCAATATGCTAGCTTGTAATGTTCCTATCATTTATTGTGTTGCATAATCTGTAGGTCTGAAACACAGTTTATTTAGAAAATTATTGAACAGGTTCAGAGAAAACTGGATCGAGTTGTATTGAATGCTCCCTCCTACTTAGTTGGAACAGATCATATTGTAAATAAAATTAATTTATGTCTACAAAATGGAGCTAATGATGTTGGCTTGGCGGGTATCACAGGAATTGGGGGAATTGGTAAGACAACCATTGCCACAATTATTTATAACTAAAATTTCAGCATATTCCAAGCTATTAATTCTCTTACTAATATCAAAGAAAATTTAGCAGAACCTAAAGGTTTGATTCACTTACAAAGCCAGTTTCTTTCATATTTGACTGAAGGGCCAAAAGATCTACGTACCCAATTTCTATGAAGGACTCTCCAAGATTAAGGATGCTCTATGTTGTAGAAAAGTTCTTGTTATTCTTGACGATATAGATGACAAGGATCAAGTAAATGTGATAATAAGAATGAGGGAATGGTGTTATCCAGGAAGTAAAATTATCATAACAACTAGATATGAACATCTTCTACAGTTTGATGAGATATATAAGGAATTCAGGGTTGAAGAATTGCATGATAATTAACCACTTCAGCTCCTCAGTTGGCATGCCTTTGAAAAGGACAATCCCATCGAATCTTACATGGAATGCCCAAAAAATATCATGAATTACTGCCATGGACTTCCATTAGCTCTTCAAGTTTCGGGTTCTTTTCTGAGAGGTAAGAGAATCGATGTGTGGAAAAGTCAGTTTAGTAAATTAGATATAGTTCCCAATGACAAAATTCAGAAAGTTCTTAGAATTAGCTAAGACTCGCTCCAAGATGATCATGATAAAAATTTATTTCTTGACATTGCTTGTTTCTTTGTTGGGAAGAACAAAGATTATATAGCAACAATTCTGGAGAACTGTGGGTTTATAACAACTGTTGGAATTGAAAATCTGATTGACAGGAATCTCTTATCAGTTGATGCATCTAACAAGCTCAGGATGCATCAATTAATCAAAGAAATGGCTAAGGAAATTATCCGCCAAGAATCTCCTAAGAATCCTGAAAAACGTAGCAGACTATGGCATGATGAGGATGCACTAAATATACTAAAAGAGAAAACGGTAAGTAACATATATAGATTTACATGCTTATGTTTATCCACGCTTCTCAGTTAATGATGTCAGTTTGCAACTAATTCACTTCTACCATGGGTGTATCATTTGATTAGGGCACAGAAAATATTGAGAGCCTGACCCTTGACCTGCATAGGTTAAAGGAAATCAACCATGAAAAGACAGTTACAAATGTAAATTGTAAAAAGAAATATCGTGATGAAGATTCTACATTAGTTCAAGATAGGACTTCTACGAAACGGTGTTGTTTTAGCCTTTTCACATGGAAACCAATGAACAAAGCGACAACAAGCTCATTTCCTGCATTGCATGAGCTAGACTTGGAAACCGATGCATTCAGAAATATGAATAGATTAAAACTTCTCCAGCTTAACTATGTGAAGTTTATTGGAGCTTATGAAAAATTTCCTAAAGGTTTAGTATGGCTGTGCTGGCATGGTTTTCCATTGGAATCCTTACCGGCAGAGTTTTATTTGAAGAAGCTAGTTGTTCTTGACATCTGCAATAGTAAGCTCAATCATGACTGGAAAGGGGGCAAGGTGTGATGGCAATCACTCTTCCTCCTTTTCTCTATCTTTTTCATGTAATAAAAACTAATTCTCATTTTGTTATGGTTTCTAGAAGAGTTGAAAATCCTCAATCTCAGTCGTTGCCAGAAGCTTGTCTGGAGCCCTGATCTTGAAGGACTCCCCAATCTTGAGAAATTGAAGTTGAAGTACTGAACAAATTTGATTGAGATTGATGACTCAATTAAATACCTGAAAGGACTTTCATTCTTAAACCTTAAAGGCTACAAAAATCTCCAGGAACTTTCAAGTCAAATTGGCATGTTGACGTCTCTTGAAGTAGTCATTCTGAATGGTTGTTCAAGACTTGAAAAGTTGCCTTCAAATTTGTACAAAATGGAACCACTGAAAGTACTTCTTGCGGATGGAACTGCCATAAATAGCTCAATATATTCCTCTCAATCATTGCTTTCAACTATCAAGCCCTCTTGGCTATTTCCAAAAAAAATTCCACGATCTCCTAGTTTCTCATGGGCCTCTTTGCCACGTTCTCTTGTAAGGTTAAGTCTTGCAAACTGCAATTTATCAGATGATGCTATTCCTAATGATCTTAGTTTCCTATCTTGCTTGCAAGGTTTAAATCTCGTAGGAAACCCAATCCGCATGCTTCCAGAAAGTATCGGCAGCATCAATACCCTAAGTTACCTTTATTTAAATAGGTGTAGAGAGCTCCAATCTCTTCTAGAACTCCCATTGAGTCTGAAAATATTAGATGTAAGCTGGTGCACATCCTTGAAAAGGATTGTTAATCTACCAAAAATTTCCATGGATAGCACATTTGATGCGTTTGGTTGTATGGAACTAAGCGAGATTGAAGACTTGCTCAAGTTAGAGCCGGTGACAGACACAGACATCGATTTCATCATGAAATTGGACTTGTTCAATCCGAAAACCATCCACGACATTGAAGTTGATATGTACAGTTTTCTTACACTTAAAGCAAGAAAAGCCCCAGTCCAGGTTTCCTCTCACATCTTTAAGTTTATAACACCTTCTTTTTGTTGTCATATTTTATTTTTCTTAAAATTTGTCATTCCATCTTGGCATCTCGCTGGAACAGGTATTGCACGAATATGGTATATCAAGCATTTTCCTGGAAGGGAAGGAAGTTCCTAGTTGGTACAACCATCTTAATCTGGGATCTTCTGTTTTCTTTTATCTATGTCCAATTATTGGTCAAAAGTTCAGTGGCTTAAACATTTGCATCGTATATGGACACAAGAATACTACACTAAATCCTCAATTTCCTAATCATTGTGAAATGAGGATTGAGACTAAAAGTGCTAAGTGGTGCTATGGCCCAAGCTCTTGTGGAATTCCTATACTGAATGAGAATATGTTATGGTTAAGCCATTGGAAGTTTGGGGAAAAGTTGAAAGTTGGGGATCAA
This sequence comes from Carica papaya, assembly GCF_054855325.1. Taxonomy (NCBI): domain Eukaryota; kingdom Viridiplantae; phylum Streptophyta; class Magnoliopsida; order Brassicales; family Caricaceae; genus Carica; species Carica papaya. Next base: position 10,547,763 of record NC_142317.1, read on the forward strand.
GTGACTTTCTCAGTAGAAATGAGTCCATTTGAGGCAACCAAGTGTTGCATCCACTTCGTATATGAATCAGATGATAAGAGCACTGAAAAGATGGCACAAGATGTCTGTTATTGGCACCGGGCTCCTAATTTCAAGCACAGAGGTACATGTAACTTGAAAGAAAAGTGAGAGGCAGGGTTAGGAAAGGAGTCATACATTTACTACTGTTAAAACGTGTTTTTGAACTGCACGTGATTTTTTTTTTTATTGGACTCGGTCAATAAAGCAGACCTAGTCCTTAGGATGTTGATAATATGGTTCCTGATTTGTAGCTTTATCCTAGGATCACGTTTTTATCCTCTATTTTTGCTATTTAAATGTACTACTACTGATTAAATAAATAATTTTTCATCAACATAAAGTTTAAGCTCTGCATCTTCTTCTTCCTCTGTTTCTGTCAACTTCAAATAAAACAACAAATTGGTATCAGAGCTCTCTTCTTAAGGGATCTGTGATTACAATGGAGAGTGAAACCAGCTATTCCAACATTGCTCCTCTAGTGTTTGATGGTGAGAATTATCAACTCTGGGCCGTGAGAATGATGGTTTACCTTGAGGCTTTAGATCTTTGGGAGGCCTTGGAAAAAGATTATGAAGTCGCTCTACTGCCAAACAATCCTACCATTGCCCAAATGAAAAATCACAAAGAAAAGAAGACCAGGAAATCCAAGGCAAAGGCAACTCTTTTTACGGCTGTTTCAGCAAATATCTTCACAAGGATCATGTCTCTTAAATCTGCAAAAGAGATTTGGGATTATCTCAAAGAAGAATACGAAGGAGATGAAAGGATTCGAGGCATGCAGGTGCTGAATTTATTGAGGGAATTTGAACTGTAAAGGATGAAAGATTCCGAGTCAATCAAAGAATACTCAAACAGATTATTGGGCATTGTAAACAAGGTAAGGTTGTTTGGCACTCAATTTCTAGATTCAAGAATTGTTCAAAAAATTCTTATAACTGTGTCATAAAGATATGAAGCTACCATTACCACCTTGAAAAATACAAAGGAATTGTCCAAGATCACTTTGGTAGAGCTGCTAAATGCCTTGCAAGCTCAAGATTAGAGGAGACTAATGAGACAAGAAAGTGTTGTCGAAGGAGCTCTGCTAGCCAAGCACCTGGTGGCTGAAAAAACCAAGAAGAATATTGAAAAAAAAAAACACAAGCGACATCTTCTGAAGGTTCTGCAAACAACCAGAATCGCAGTAATGGTAGAAATTCGAAAAAGAACTACCCACCTTGTTAGCACTGCGGTAAAATAGGTCATCCACCTTTCAAATGTTGGAGAAGGCCAGATGCCAAATGTGGCAAATGTGGTTAGGATGGACATAAAGCTGTGATTTGCAATAATAAATTCCAGAACCAAGATTAAGCTGCTCAAGTTGCTGATGAAGAAGATGATAGGATGTTTGTGGCGACATTTTTTCAACCAAAAGTTTTTCAGAAGGCTGGCTGATTGACAGTGGTTGTACAAACTACATGACTTTTGATAAAACTCTCTTTAAAGATTTAAGGCCCTCAAAAATCAAAAAGATCAGAATAGGCAATGGAGGCTATCTACTTGCAAAAGGGATTGGAATTGTTGCAATTACAACCAGCTCAGGTACAAAAATAATTTCTGATGTCCTTTATGTACTTGAAATTGATCAAAATCTATTGAGTGTTGGTCAGTTTTTAGAGAAAGGATTTAAGGTATCCTTTGAAGATTTCCATTGCCTTATTTTTGATGCATTTGGGAAAGAAATTTTAAGGGTTAAAAAGAGAGGTAAAAGCTTCTCATATGAACCTACAGAGGTGCAGATATCTTTTTTCACCAAAGTCAGCAGCACAGAAATTTGGCATAAGAGGCTTGGCCATTGTCATCTTCAAAGGATGTTAAGATTGCAGAAAAGTGACTTGACAAGGGAACTACCGGAGCTTGACAATTATTTGTCAGACTGTACTGCCTGTCAATTCGGTAAACATAACAGGTTGCCATTTTCAAAATCAACTTGAAAAGTTTCTAAAAAATTACAGCTTATTCATACGGATGTTGCTGGACCTCAAAAAACGCCATCGTTACAAGTTAGTCTTTACTACATTCTTTTCATTGATGATTTCACAAGAATGTGCTGGATTTTTTTCTTAAAATTCAAATCAGAAGTTGCAGGTATATTTTTGAAGTTCAAGAAAATGGTAGAAAATCAAAGTGGCTGTAAGATTCAAGCATTGAGGTCAGATAATGGAAAGAATATACTTCAGCAGAGTTTAATTTATTTTGCGAAGAAACTGGCATTGAACATTAGCTTATTGTCCCATACACTCCAGAACAAAATGGGGTTAGAGAAAGAAGAAACAGATCGGTAATGGAGATGGCCAGATGTATGTTGCATGAGAAAGAGTTACCAAAAAAATTTTGGGCAGAGGCAGCCAATACAGTAGTATTTTTGCAAAATCGACTTCCAACCAAAGCTTTGGAAGATAAAACTCCGTTTGAAGCTAGGTATGAGTATAAGCCTTCACTAAATTTTCTTAAAGTATTTGGCTGTGTATGTTTTGTTCACGTGCCACAGGTAAAACGTGACAAGCTTAACCAAAAAGCAATTCCAGGCATCTTCGTGGTTTATAGTCTAAAGCTTATAAAGTGTATCATCCTCAAACAGAAAAAATGACAATCAGTAGGGATGCACACTTTAATGAGGATGAACAATGGGATTGGAAAATTTTGCAGAAGAAAGATAGTTATTCAAAAGAACCAGGAAGTGTTGTTACTAATGAGAACCTGGCAAATTCATGGCAAGAAGAGCTGGAAGATGATCTTCCAGTTAGAGGTACAATGTCAATTTCAGACATCTGTGCAAGATGTAATGTGGCAATTTGTGAACCTGGCGATCCTGAAGAAGCATTACAGGATTCAAAGTGGAAGAAAGCAATGGAAGAGGAGCTGTTTATGATTACAAAAAATAAAACTTGGGAGTTGATTAAAAGACCTGAAGGAAAAAGGGTCATTGGCATCAAATAGGTGTTCAGAACAAAGCTGAATGCAGACAACTCTATCAACAAACATAAGGCCAGACTCGTTGTTAAAGGGTATGCTCAAATATACGGTGTTGATTATTCTGACACCTTTACTCCTGTGGCAAGGCTAGATACAATCAGGTTGCTGCTTGCATTATCAGCACAAATTTGGATGGAAAGTATTTCAGCTGGATGTCAAATCAACTTTTTTAAATGGCTTCTTGCAGGAGGAGATATATGTAGAGCAACCTGAATGTTTTGTGAAGCAAGGTGAAGAAGACAAGGTCTACTTACTCAAAAAGGCGCTTTATGGTTTGAAACAAACACTAAGAGCTTGGTATAGCAGGATAGATATGCACTTGATAAGTCTTGGTTTTGTTAAAAGCTTATCTGAGACCACTCTTTATGGGAAACATAAAGATAATGACACACTCATTGTGTCCCTATATGTTGATGATCTTCTGGTGACAGGAAATAATACAAAGCTGGTTGAAGAGTTTAAAAAGGAAATGATGCAGGCTTTTGAAATGACAGATCTTGGTCTCATCACCTATTTTCTTGGAATAGAGATCAGACAAGGAGGAAATGAAGTGTTCATTGGTAAAAAAAAATATGCAAAGGAAATCTTAAAGAAGTTTAAGACGGAAGAATGCAAGGCAATAAGCACATCGATGAATCAAAAAGAGAAACTAAGGAAGATGGAGCTGATAAAGTTGAGGAAGGTTATTACAGGAGTTTGATTGGATGTCTGATGTACCTCACTGCAACAAGGCCTGACATTCTATTTGTTGTAAGTCTCTTATCCCGATTTATGCATTGCCCTAATGAAATGCATTTAATTGCAGCAAAAAGAATATTAAGGTATATCAAAGGTACTGCTGATCATGGAATTAAGTTTAAAAGATGTAAAAATTTCAAGCTGTGTAGTTTTTCGGATAGTAATTGGGTTGGATCAGTTGATGATATGAAAAATACTTCAGGATATTGTTTCAATCTAGGCTCAGGGGCTTTCTCATGGTGTTTCAAGAAGCAGGAGATTATAGCACAATCTACTGTAGAAGCTGAATTTATAGCAGCAACAACTGCTGCAAATCAAGTTTTATGGCTAAAAAAAAATCTTGTGTGATTTAAACATAGAGCAGAAAGAAAGCACTAAAATTTTTGTTGACAACTAAGCAGCCATTGCAATCTTAAACAATCCAATGTTTCATGGAAAAACCAAGCATTTCAACATCAATCTCTATTTTTTGAGGGAGGTGCAGCAAAATGGAGAAGTGACACTAATTTACTGCAAGTATGAAGATCAGATAGCAGACTTGTTCACAAAGCCTCTTCCCATCAGCAAGTTCGAGCTTCTAAAGCAAAGAATTGGTCTTTGCAGTTCCAAAAGTAAGGAGGAGTGTTAAAACGTGTTTTTGAATTGCACGTGATTTTTTTCTTTGTTGGACTCAGTTAATAAAGAAGACTTAGTCTTTAGTATGTTGATAATATGGTTCCTAGTTTGTAGCTTTATCCTAAGATCACGTTTTTATCATCTATTTTTGCTATTTAAATGTACTACTGTTGATCAAATAAATAGTTTTTCATCAACATAAAGTTTAAGCTCTGCATCTTCTTCTTCCTCTGTTTCTGTCAACTTCAAATAAAACAACAACTACCACGGTAAGTACACAAGTTCATCAATTCATCCATCCCTGTGCATTGTATTATGCTTTGGTCAGGCAATCTCTTGCACTCTATATTTTAGATATGGTTAAGAAAAGCTGCATCAACTAATATAGTATTAGATTTTTTTAATGAAAGGCACAAAAATTAAGGTTTTAGATTTTGACTGAAATATTTTAGAGATCTGTTGATCTAATATCACGAGAGAAGAAAGTTAAAAACAGTGAATCAAAAAGTTAATTCCTTCGGTTCCCATCTTGATCAGCTTCTGATTCTGTCTCACAGTTTACCCTCTTCAGGTATCCGTGTGGCCTCGTTTTAAGCATATTTGGACAGGGGGTTGAACTTTTATGTGGAAGGCAATAGGTAAGTAACCCATATTGGAAATTTTTATGTCTGACTTATGATTAATTGTCATGCCACAACAATTAACTCAGATGTATTTGTTTAATCTGGGTTTGCAAGGCAATGTTTTGATTAAGTTAATTATAATAAACGTTTGAAAATAATGTTCTAATTTTATATATTCTGTTTATTTTATATCTTATCAAAATAGTGAAATTTTAAATGTATTAGGAAGTTAAAAAATTTTGGCTAAATAAAAAATAAAGCTTTATTGCTGGCTTTTTTGGATGACATAGAAAGAATAATATCAATCTTAAATATAATTCAATTTTAATTTATGACCATGACTGTTAAAATTTTATTTACTAACATTGTAATTGGTAATTGATTTAGTTAAAATTAATAATTAAATTAATATAATGGCCGTCAGCATGAGTTTTGTTATAGTTCAGTTTTGTGCATTATTAAGTATAATTTTCTTTTATTATTTATTTATAATTAATTTTAAATATATTATTAAATTATTATAATTATTCATTGAATAATATTTAACTTATTAATATATTGATGAGATTGTAATTATGAAATGAGTTAAGTTTTAATGAAATTATTACATTATAAGTGAAATTAATATTTTATAATTATTGAGCTTCTTTAAATTATAATACTTAATGATAACATTACCATTATTAATTTGTCAAACTCATGAATATCCTATATCATGAAGTCCTTTTCTCCATTAGGGTTTTACTTTCTCTCGAGTAAAGTATTATACATATATGCTAATCAACTTCACCATTATACAGACCATACTCTAGTCAATTATCTTATGCTCTTTTCACTATTAGCTCACCCAGTCAATAAAGTACCATCTATCCAAAATGTTACATATTAATTATAAAAGAAAGTAACGAAGAAATAACATAGATTTGTTAAAAGTTAATTTAATTACTGTCAAATAAGTTTCTTTTAAGAACATATAGTAAATTTTGCATATTATTTAAAAGTTTTATAAACAAATTTTTTTAATAAATTTCAATATTATAATATATTTTTATGTAATTTTTAATATAAAGCAGATAAAAAGAATAAAATATTATAAAAATATAACTGATTTTAAAGATACATACTTTTTCATAATTTTCCTTTTTTTTTTTTTAGTTAGATGTGTCATCTTTCTTTAGATAAAAAAAAATAACTGTAATTATTCTTTTTAGTATATTTTTATAAAACCATAGTACACATAATTGACAAGCTTTTAGACATCCATTTTGCTAACTGAATGAAAAATCTATTGATTGCAACATGAGACAACTATTGTAAGGATCAAAACACGTATTAAGACACTCGTTAATTAATAATTGTTAATGAACAACTATGAAGACACTCTTAAAATTCAATCACTACCGGTACTAAGAACCAGAAAGACTCAATGCTAACCAACAAACTCAACCACATGATTCATTCAAATTAGATTACATATTTCCTTCATGTAAATACTAATTTACAACTAGTTATTAGAATAATCTAAATAATTATGGATTCAGAAATCCTAACTAGCAATATACTATTATGTTAATTGCGCAACAGTCCCTGTTGTAATATATAATAAATAATAATTTTTGTATACACAGAAAATATATAAATATTGAAAGTAAGAAAAAAAAAACTAATTCAATCTCTCAATCCTTAAATCGAAACTCCAATTAGACCTTCAACTGAAAATTAGAATATCTAACTGCTCATTTTAAATGTTGAACACTGGCAACTGTTTAAATCCCGTAGAGAAAATTTATAGAAAAACAAAAAGTGAGAAAAGAAAAATTGGATTGCCCTTCCCTCTTTAATTATCCCCTATTTAAAGAACAAACAATATAATAATTAACTCTTATGAAAATAGAGTCTTCTTTTGATTTCAGTCTTATCTTTCAGCTTTCAAAAATGCCACTTTAACTCAATATCACATCTCCAAATAAGGATATAATTTAGAATTTAAAAGAGTCCAGTTAAAAACAACTCATATCTGCTGACGCCACTAGGGTACAAGCCTTACCTAAAACTTAATCGCATACTAACGAATTTTTTTGTGCAAAAACAGTTCAACTATGCTATTTTTCAGGAGTTGAGTCCAATCTTTATACTTGCGTTAGAAATTAACAAAATCCCTAAAATTAGGCAGTAAGTGACCTAATTGTGCACTCAAATTAAGCAACAAAAGTGATATTTATGCACACTATTAAATCTCCCCATACTTATCTTGTGTTTGCCCCAAACACCACAAAATACAAATCACCAACTCTCAACTTTTCACTTTCAATTCATCTATTCCCAACCATTCCATCACAACTCAATCTATTATATCTCAATTTTCAAATTGGAAAAACAACCATTAATTAGTAGTTCATAGGATAGTTTTATGTAACCACATAAATAAATAATTACTTTGACTAATATCCAAACACGAAATCGGAGAATCTTGTAAATTTTAGCACACATTTATTTTCATTGAGAAGAATAATCAATAGAAAATATAATAATCACCAAACGTGTCTAGATATAAAGATTTCATGCATTTGGTTCACGATAAAAATAGAAAAATTATTTGTAATTAACTTAAACACTTTTATTACTTACTTAAATGTCACTAACATTTTAACACGAAAACAAACATTTGTGATTAATGCACTTGATTACTCAACTAGTCGTAATTTCAAGTGGTTACCAGCGCTACTTATAGTCATTTGACTAGCGGAATAGATTATTATTTGTGCTCTATTTTTTTTTTCTCACATTTTTATCAATTCTAAACATGAACCATAAAATTTCAGACACACAAATCATGAAAAGTTGTAGTAGAGTTCTTCATAAGCATTGACATTCACTCAATGATAAGAGAAAGTTAATTTTTAATAGCATTCTCCAAATAAGTCATGTTTAAACATATAATCAAAAATAATTATTCATAGTGTGAAAAGATAAAAAACAAGCTATAATTCATAGAAAATGGTTGTAATTGTAATTCGATCTTTGAAATATTACATCTGAGTTGTTTTAAGAATAATTAAAATAGCTGTGAAAGTTGGAGCTGAAAATTGTTGAATGTATGTTTGTGGTGTGAAAAAAAATGGGCAAAGTCAAAATGTTCATTAATAAGTATCATAAAAAAAGAAAAATATAGCAGAAATAATAATGCATAATACCCCCACACTTAAACAACACATTGCCCCCAATGTGTTATAAATGATGATTAAGTAAATAAATTAAAAAAAAAAAAAAAGGGTGAGGGAACATGTCAACTCCAATGATCACGTGTCTTGGAGGTGGAGTGAATCTGAAAGTTGTTGAATTTGCTTTAGTCAAATAGGGACCTCTATGGCTCTCTCTACTGCTTCGATAAGTACTTCTATCCAATCCAATTTTTCTGCCATGTAAAGGCTCAATGTCTCTAAGCTAGTTAGGTGTTCATCCATCTTCTAAATTTGCTGCAATATTACTTCCAATGGTATGATGGATTGTTGTGGGGCAGTAGCAGATGTAGATTGTGTGTTGTTAGTAAATTGCACGCCTTCTTTGGGTTTGCTGAATACCCTCATGTTTCTGGATACAATAAGACCTGATAAGGCAAAATATTGAATACCACCCTCAAGGTGCAATAATCCCATTTCATCCAAACATCCCAAATCCAATATAGATAATATACAAGAAAAGTGCAAATCATTCTCATCAAGATCAATTAAATCTACATAATAAGCAATGCAGGTGATGATGGAACCTAAGATTAATGCTCTTTTAAATGAAATGACATTCAAAAATTGAGAAGCTAACGAAAATCCTAGGTTCACTCTTTTTTTCTGAGGCATACACCACATAAAATATAGTTTAGCTTTAGACAGAATGTTGGGTGCGTCTTTTCTACCTGAAAATGAGTAAGCTAAGGACCTATGAATGTATTTCAAACAAGATTTACATAAATATAGGTCTTTAAAGTGGGTTATCATAAAAATTGACATAGACAACAACAACATCAAATTCATCACAAAAATCATAGCAAGGTGTATCACTCACGAATCCAAGTGTCTCGTTAAATTTAGTGATTGAGAAAATAAATCATGTTCTCATTAATCAAAACGTAGTCAAATTCCGTGTTTTCAAATTGAAATCATTGACTTTCTTAAATTGACAAGTGGTATAAAATTCCCTAACTAATTCCACAAAAACAAGGCAATCAATCTCAAAATAAGACTCCCAGCCAATACCACGAATCAATTCAAACACAAAATCTTTAATATTCAAAGTTTCAAAAGTAGGGTAATAAATTGTTTTACCTGCCATGATGGTTAATGTACAAATTTCTCCATATCTTTCCTTGTCTAAACTCACCAGGAAAGTGAGGTGGCCGTGTAACTTACTTCAGCAGGTGGGGGAATGTGTTTACCTTTTTTTACTCTTGCTTTCTTTCGTGCCCGTATGGTCCCCATGCTTTCGCTCGTACGTCTGTCCGTTCGAGGCTGTTGTGACTCTGATTCTTCCCTTGCACGACTTATCTCAGGGTTTTACTCGCCTTGTGCTCGAGTTAGAGAGCCGAGCAAGTCGGTTGCGGAACTGCGGTGTTGGTCGACCATTATTGAGCCATCCATGTCACAAGGTGGATTCGGCTTTTTCTAGAGGCGGTTGTGGATTTTCTTCAGCCCCATCGGTCATTCGTGACCATCTATTTTTGGATCGGGCGCGCCTGGTGCAAGCTCTCTTCCCTCTCATTTGGTTTGCTTTTTGATGGGTTGAAGTGGAGGAGGCTTAGTTTGGTGGAGACTGGAAGCGGGAAAAGGTTTTATTTGACGAAGGTTGGAAACAAGAGGAGGGAGGTGTGAAACCGATTTGAAAGAAAAGGTAAGTGGGTATCGGCACTAAGGCCCTGTTCGTTTAGTGGTAAATGGTCGTTAATTAATGAATGGTATTCTACAAGTATGATAAAATCTTCTTAATATAGTAGAACGTCCTAGCTCAAGATTTTTGAAAAGTTGCAATAAAGATGGTTAGATTCGTTCATTATCAACAACACTTTCCCTCACGATGCTATCGAGATTGAAAGCCTAGACATGTATAAAATTTTCAAGGTGAACAGACACCAGCTTAAACTTTTTAATGAGGGGTTTTCCACACAACAAAGAAGTCACTTTGGACCCTCTTGAGGAAAACACCCTCATAGCTAGCAAAGAATAGTCTGGCCTTGGACAATAAATGAGGGCGCTCAATAGGAGGCAACCCATCCACTTTTCCTTTTTTTTTTCTTTCAACTTTAGTCATTCGCATTAGTAATAAATTTATAGTATTTTTTTCTAAGTTAATCGGAGTTTCTTTGATGATTATAGAGTAGGAATAAGGAATTCAGGTGGCAGAGTCAGAAAAGCTGAATACTGGATAACCACACAAAACCTTGGCCAAGGCTTATGGCCAACCCTACAACACTCTGCCCAAGACCCTCTCACAACCCTTGCCTAAAGGTTGTAAGGGCACCTAAGCCATAACAATGATCTGATGATTCTGAGAAAACCTTTCCCAAGTCTTACACCTCAGATGCACACAAGTCTTACCCAAGGCTAAAACAAGAAGCCAGCAAGGGATCACCTTCGGTTACCATGTAAGTGTTGCCCAAGGTTTACGATCTACCCCCTACTCAACCAATAAACCTTTCTCTTGGTTTACCCTCCAATAGCAAGATTTGCATAAGTCTTGCCCAAGGTTTATGATTTATAACCCATAAACCGACTAGGTCCTCTCACATCTAAAGTTCTTGCCCAAAGTGTATGAAAGTAAACAAAAAACAAATTCTTCTAATACGCCCAACCCTTGCCCTAGGCTACTGACACCTTCTGCTTATTTTGAAAATCAAACCTCAACAATGAAAAACCCTAACCTTACTTCCCACCTTCACTGCCAACCTCTCCTCTCCACTTTCCAACTTCCCTCTTTCTCCTCCGTTACACTAGGTCTAACCATCCCTAATCCCTAACCGTTCTACCACCAAAAAAATGAGGTATAAGAGATCTGCATGAAAAACTAGTGGCCTTCGACCCTTCATAAGTTGTCACACCACTGAGGCGACGACACGAGAAACACCGACGACTTTCGCACTGCAAGTTCCCGACAAAGAGCGACCTTCACCAACTGGAGTGAGTAGCTCCACCACGGCCTCCTCAGCACCTCGCAGCCTCGTTATTGGCATTTATGACTCTCTTTCGTAGAAAACCACCACTCACAAAGCTGGACCTAGTAAAAAAATCGAACATGCAAATCAACCACCACCCACTGCCATTGACGCAACCAAAGAAGATGAGACTTCCGGAAGGTTAAATAAGCGAGCTCGAGTCTAGAAAAGGCAGTCTGCAGGGCAAACGTTTCCATTTTTTCATCACGCAGTTCAATGATGCCTCGGGATTTTCTGAGGGGGTGGCTGAACACCCATATTGTGATTTCTATGATGATTTCGAGTCTGTCACCATCTACGACAAACTCTGTGAAGGCCCCCCAACTTGATATGACCCCAGCAAGTTCAAGGACCTCTACCTCCACGACCCTTACATAAAGTACATTCATCAGTTCCTGTATTCCTTTTTGGGTTGCATGGATGCACCAAACATTGTATCTAAATCCGAAGTATATTTTCTATGGTGCATGTTACAGTGACGTCGGGTGAACTTGGGATACTGGTTCGCCTCATAATTCACCAACGTCCTCTCATTCTAGCGACTGTTAAACTTGGGCTTGATTATCAATAGAATTGTTATCTTCCCCACCTATGTTGACATAGATAAAACACACATGCACCTTGCATAGCCACAAACACCTTTAAATCTTCGATCCTTAGACGACATGGGCATCTTGGAAGTAAACGATGGCTTCCCCTGCTTTGCACCACCTAGGTTGTTGGTGCCCCGAGACAGAAGAGTATACAGCAAGCAGAGAAAATGCCTAACATTCATGGACCACACCCTGCTGCACATATGAGTGATTGATGGCAACCTACACTCCATCAAGCAATATTTACATAAATTGAATGAGAAAGTTAAGGCCCTGACATAGTTGATAACTCAATCCAGGTGCGCATCAACACGCCTCTGCACCAAATGAATCCCAGGGGAGTCTTCTATCCCTTTTTCTCTCTTTTTACTTTTCATTTTATTATTATTTCTATTATGTTATATATTCCTATTTTCTTCTTTATATCTTACTTGATTTGCATCACATTGGCGACAATGTGTAATTTAAATATGGGGAAGGAACATGCTACTTTTTAGGTTTTCTTTGAGATTTTGTTGCATTGCTTATGCTATGTTTAAATTTTTTTTATGACACTCGCTGATGCACACTTTAACCTTGCCCAAGGCACACCACAATTACACTTAAACCTTGGCCAATGCACACCACAATTACACTTTCAACAACTCTTGCCCAAACTATTGCACAACTATCTCAGTTATTCATAAAATAATCCAATTTTGATATTCCAAAAAGTGAATGGTAACTACAACCATCCTCTATGAATTTTTAGCTTGCTTTTTATCTTTCAACATTATGAATAATTATTTTTTATTATTTGTCTTAAACATGACCTGTTTGCGGATTGCCTTTAAAAGTTGATTTTTTCTTATTTTTGAGTGAATACCAATGCTTAAGAAGAACTCTATTATAACTTGCTTGGATTTTTGTGTCTAAAATTATGGTTCATGTCTAAGATTAGAAAATATGAAAAAAAGGGGAGCACAAATAATGATTTACTCCTCTAGTCAAATGAAATTGTGGCCAACTGAGTAACTAGGTGCATTCATCACAAATGTTTTTCCTCGTGTCAAAATGTTAGTAATATTTTAAGTCAAATGACTATGAGTAGCACTAGTAACCACTTGAATCTGTGACCAATTAAGTAACTAGGTGCATTCATCACAAATATTTGTCATCGTATTAAAAGGTTAGTGACATTTTAAGCAAGTAATAAAAGTGCTCAAGTTAGCTACAAATCGATTTTTTTTTGTTTTTTTAGCATGAACCAAATGCATGAAATTACTATATCTAGGTAGGTTTGGTGGCTATTCTACTGGGTGTTAGTTGTTCCTTTCAATGAAATTTTTTGTGCGCTAAAATTTGTAAAACTTTTTCATGTCGTGTTTGGATATTATTCAAAGTGGCTATTCATTGTGTAATTATATGAAACTCAAACCTACAAACTACTAGTTGATGGTCATTTTTATAACTTGAGAATTAAGAGGTAATAGGTGAGTTGTGATGGAATAATTGGGAATAGATGAGTTGAAAGAGAAGGGGGAGAGTTAGATATTTGTATTGTGTTGTGCTTGAGGGCAAACACAAGATAAGTGTGGGAGAATTTGATAGTGCATAAAAACAACATCCTTATTTTCCACTTTTGAGTTATCAGTTTGATAAAGTGCTATTTAATCCAAACTACTTTCTATATTTTGTTGCATGATAGAAGATAAGGATGAGATAAGGAAAAACATCATAAAAAAAAGAAGAGTTTGTGAAACAAGTCATTATACTATAAATAAGCCTCAAGCAAGGCTTGGATCTAGCAGATATCAATAGGTTTTACTCCCAGACAAGCAAGCCTCGAGCAAGTTTAAGGCAGCATATAAGCTCACAAACCCCCTGGATAACTGAAATAAGCCTTGGCCAAGGCTTGTGTCCACACAGCAGCCAACTTGAAGAAAAATTTGCATTTTTTGAATATGAAAAAATCTCATTCCAGCCGAGATCTGAGAACCAAAAATTAAGAAAAGATTATTTTAGAAAGCCAAAAGTGAGCCAAAATCATTAGGAAATATCTTAATCAAAGAAAGAAGAAACCCTAGCCTTTTTGGGTTACAAAAGGCAGGCTGCAAAATGGAATCAACCTCATCCATTTTCTTCCTAACTTCGCACGTAACAGCATATATGGCTTCTGCCCTTCATCTTCTTCTCTTTCACCTTTTCTAAACTTAAGAAACTTATTTTGTATTAAAGCCCACCATATGCAGCTGATTTATTTCCTCTTCCTAGTTAACAAATTTAGCAAACTCCATTGACGTATTGTGAGATCAAATTGAGTTAATCTAAGTTTTATTTCAATTATGGTATTTATTTACTTTCTGTATATCTATATATATATATATATATTTGTTGTCTTTGAATTAGTTTGAACAAGGCTCGTTGGACGCGAGACAAAACAGCAAGCAGCTAGCTGAACCACTCAAATTCGTACTTTTTAAGCAATTTTAGTAACCAGTGGCGATCAGTGTCACACTGAAGAGGTAAGTAATCTATCTAACTGGTTCACGCAGATGAATTCGACAGCCTGAATCAGGTTCTTCTAATTCCCAAGGCCATTGATAGATTAAATCCTGAGAAAGTGCTTAAGAGTGTTTGTTCAGCGAAAGTTAGTTAATGAACGTTTCTTGATTGGTTTAAGAGTAAGAAATGATTGGTAGTCGGAATATTTTCAATAACTATATCTAATTTACTGCATTTTAAATAAAACTAATCCTTACATATATGGTCAACTACATAACTGAAGCTTAGCTATTCCGTTGACTGAGAATGTTACTTATAATCGATATGTTTTTTAACTTGCAGAAAAAAGTTTTGTTAGTTGTTTCGTATGATTCTTATTTTATATTTTGCATTTTATGATTAATATTGAATCCTATAAAAATCTCGTTGTTACTTTTCATTTGTTGGTTAAGGAAGAAATTCAGTTTCTAATTCCCTGTAGATTTAATCCTGTTTATCACTACTATAGTTTTGTTTTGTCGAATAATCAGGATTTTATTTTGGTGGATTCGACAACCATCATTTATCTTCGTCTTAGTTGTACCAAGGAAAAACATTCATAACAAAAGATCACAGGAATTAAATGATTTATTATTTTCCATGTTTAACACATAAAAATTAGTAAGGAAAATGAGACTATCAACTTGAACTAACACATCCTCTAAGATTACTTCAGGATAAACGATCAACTTATCAATTAGCTGAATTATGACACCCGTTTTTTTCAATGGACCAGCATTCAATTTTGAATAAATAGACAGTGGCATGGTATTTATTGATGCTTTTAAATCACACATGTTTTCTTTATACCTAAAGTGTCTATTTTGTATTAAAAAAAAAGGCAACATACTTTAGTCTTTGCACTTGGGGATAGTTTCATCTGAATTATAGCTCAAATATTTTTCCTCACACTTACTTGTTTATTTTAGTTTAGCTTTTTCTTGTTGGTGCACAACTCATTTACAAACTTGGCATATCAAGGTACCTACTTATTTGCATCGAGTAAATAAATATTTACTTCGACCTTGTGAGAAGTTTTTATGATCTCTTTATCTTTTTTTTCCTTCTTTTATCTTATAAATTTTTCTGAAAATGGTAGACTAATTGTCGACAATACTAGCTAGCCAGAATCGGGCTTATCTTTATCACCATAGGCATTATCATAAAAAACAGTCTCTAATTCTGTCTTTCCATAACCCTTGCCCACGTGTTATCAACAAGGATTTTCTAGCATTCCTTACCATTTCTCAACGTGACAGCATTTAAATTTTGTTTTGGATTCACCTCAATTTGAAATGGAAGTTTGCATTGGGATTCCAGCTTACTCAAAGATGTTACTAATTGACTATTTGGGTCTCCAAATTCTAGATGCTTGCTCTTGTCTCTTTTTAAAATTATTGAGTATTAGTGGTAAGTGATTTAACAATTTTCTCAAGAGAGATACATTGTTTTAGAGATCGTGGTTACTATTGCGGAGGTGGTCTTGACTAATATTGTTAGAAATTTAGTTGTCTTACTCCATAAATAGAGTTAGGATGATCCCTCCATCTCAGATTACAAGTGTTGGAAATGGGTCATATCACCTTTGTGGTTGACTGGGAAATCCTCTTATTATATTAACATGTTGTTGATCATCTTCTTGAAGTGTATGACACATGTCTATAGGATGTCCCGACAACGCACAAATTCCATAAATTATAACTTGCTGAGTGTTACCTACAATTATTTTTCGTACTAAATTAGTTAGTTGTGAAATTTGGGATTCAAGAGAATATATATTTATTTCATTCACCCTTCTTGGGGTGTCTTACTTGTTTTCAAATTGTTGCGAAGTAGCAGTTATGATTACTATCAAATTTCTAGCTTGTGGAAGTGTTTTATTTAATATGGCACCACTATTTGGGCAGCAGTTCTTTGTAAAAATAATGAATGAGGAAATGTTCCAAAATGTCATGTTATGGGCAGCTTGCGCACAACCGCTTGAACCTCTCCCAATAGTTGTGGACTTTTTTTATTCTTTTACTTTATCCCACATATTTTCCTTCTTATTTCAGTATCTCTAGAGGCGAAAAAAATATCTATATAAAAATATTTTTACCATATCCGCCCTTATAATAATCGAACTAGGAAATAGATAGAATAATCAATCCTTAGCTGCATTATCTAAAGAAAAAGAGAATGTCCTTAATTTTATTTGTTCTTTAGAAATTTCGTATGATTTCATACTTGAGCACACGGTATGAAATTCCTTGAGATGTTTGTGAGGGTCTTCATTCTCTAATCCTTGAAATTTGAGCAATAAATGAATCAGCCTAAATTTCAATTCAAACACCACTTTTGAGGCTAGACAAGTGATGTAAAGGAGCCGTTGTTTGGTAGACACGGGCCTGTCATCTACTCTTCTTTTGCTTCAGATTTGGTGGTTGTGTCTTGAGTACACTCTAAAGTTGTGACTTCTAACTCTTTTATCCTCAATTTCGTTTGTTTTCTCTAAGTTTCAAGCGGTCTTTTCAATTTCCAGATCGTAAAGAAGTGGTTTTTCACTATCAAACTTGGTCGTAAAAAGAATTAAATTAATTTAACTTCAATGCACTGGCAATGATGACAAAATTTGATGGTGTTGAATCTACTAAAAATAAATTCATATTCTAACAATAAATTAAATTGTAGTAGTAATAAATAAAGTCGAATTCACAAAAAATTGAGATCTAATATCTTTTTATGGCTAACAGTTAAAATAAGATAAAAATAAAATAAGAGAGTTTTTCTTTTGAACTAAAAACAAACAATTAAAAGATTAAAATAAATCAACAGAAAATAAACTAGTGGATTAGATAAAATAAAAATCAATATAAATAAATTTTAGTCAGAGAAATAATTTTAGTTTTAATTCATTAGATTGATCATTGATTTTAAATTAACCAATCTTTCCTAAATTAACCAATCTTTTTTAAATTTTAAATTAACCAAAAGACACTCGTTAATTGCTAATGAACAGTCCTAGAGATGCTCCTATAGTTCAATTCACTAATAGCATTAAGAAGTAGAAAGACCTAATTCTACCATAAACTCAACCGCGTGGTTCATTCAGATTAAATTATATTTTTTTAGTGTAAACACAAATTTACCACTGGTTGTCATAATAACTTGAACGATTACGGATTTAGAAATCCTGACTAGCGATACACTATTATCCTAATTGCACAACAGAACTTGTTGTAACATATAATAAATAATAATTTTCTTACACACAGAAAATATATAAATATTGAAAATAAAAAAGAATAAAGAATAAATTAATTCGATCTCACAGTTCTTGAATTGAAATTTCAGTTAGACTTTCAACTAAAAAATAGAGTATCTAGCTGCTCATTTTAAATATTGAACACCAGTAACTACAAAAAGCCAATGGAGAAAACTTACAGAAAAGCAAAAACTCAAAAGAAAATTATGTTTGCTCTTTCCTCTCTAATCTTCCCGTATTTAAAGAATAGAAAAAATAACGATTAATTATTGTGAAGAGAGAGTCTTTTTCTAATTTTGGTCTTATTTTTTCGCTTTTAAAAATGTCACTTTGACTTAGCATCTCATCTCCGGATAATGGTTGGATTTAGAATTCGAAAGAATCCAGTTAAAAATAACTTCTATCTACTGACAATGCTAGGATGCAAGCCTTAACTAAGGTTTACTTGTGTATTGACAAATTTTTTTGTGCAAAAATCAGCTCAACTATACTATTTTTCGGGAGCGGAGTCCTATCTTTACATCTGCATTAGAAATCAACAAAATTTCTTAAGTAAAGTAGTAAATGACCTAATTGTGCACTCAAATTAAGTAACAAAAATTATATTTATGCACACTATCAATTAGTGTATTATTTTGAGATACATTGCCTTAAATTGCTTCGGCTTCATATGAGAGAGTTAAATTGAAATTGATTGATTTTATGTTGGAATGTCATGCAAATTGAATCAATAATTAGTTTACATCACGAAAGTGTTTAACATATTTATTTCTCTTACAGTGTCAAACTTAAAATTTTAAAATTTAAATCATTGTGATATTTTGTAGCGCCCGGAAAGGGGCCGAAAAAAAAAAAAAAAAAAAAAAAAAGCCACATCGGCAGCCACATCAGCAGTCCCGGCCAACCGGGACCCGCCACGTGGCAAGACCACGTCGTTCTAAAAAGGGCCACGTTGGCGATCCGCGTAGGCGTGATCGGACGGCGCAGATCAAGCGTGCGATCGGACGGTCCAGATTTAAACGCACGGACGGCCCAGATTTAATCAAAAACGGACGGCCCAGATTAAAACAAAATGGACGGCTGAAATCAAAAGGCAAAGGGTTATAAATAGAACCCCCACACCAGACCACAAAACCTAGCCGCCTGCCGCTCGCCGGAGAAGACGAACCAGGAGCCGGCCGCCGCCACCCGCCGCCGCACCGGAGGGATTTCCGACCGCCGATCGAGGTAAATTTCATACCCCCAACTCGTTTTTCCACGCTGATTTCCCCAGTGGCCAAATCGGAGCCAAAATCCCGGCCAAACGGCCGAAAAACACGGCCGAAAGCCAGCGGCGCCGCCGCGCCCCTTCTCGATTTTTGCCTCCGATGAGCCCCTTCCCGGCTTCCGTTTAATGCAATTTTTATATCACCGTGATCACCATTCTTTTCTCTACAGGTTGATCGGAGCCGAATCACCAAAACACGAACTTCACCGGAGAGCCGCCGCACCCGAGATCACCGCCGCCGGAAAGCTTCGGTTTTCCGTAAATTTTTGGCCCCCCGAGGGCCGTAGGGTTGTTTTATCACAGAAACCAATGCGAGTGTGGCTGAATTCGGCCGAAAACGGCCAACCCGAGGCAAACCGCCGCCGCAAGCGGCAGCGCCGTCGCCGGAGCACGGCGGAGCCGCCGTGCCGGAGTTGCGATTTGGGTCGAAAAGGGCCCTGGGCCTAATTTGGGTTTTTTTTGGAACACGTGCAGGTACCAGTAGTGCGTTTCAGTTCCCTGAGAAAAATTCAGAGAAAATTAGGGACAGCCTGCAAGCGCACTGTGAAGCCGTGTTCGGACCCCGAAACGAGTAAGGACCCCTCACCCTATTTCCTATCACGGTTTTAAAGTCCAATAAATGATAAAACGGTATTTCATGAATCAACGAATGTGTGAAATTACTTAAGGACGCTAATGGAGCCCGAGTCTAGTGTGTTTGTCGGTTAACTGTTATTTGGCCTGTTTTATAGTTTTAAATGCAGCATGAGGTTCGATGTTTTCATTTTATAGTTTCGTGTGCATATTTTACTGTTTTATTGATTATGGATTGAATGACCAGGATATTGATGCTGTATGTTGTCTGTTTGGCATAAATTATCGTTTTGCTTGTTTGTATGTGATTGATAATGCTGACTGAGGGAAAAGGAGAATGAAAGATTATGTGAATGGAAATTGTATAATGTGTTCAGCCTGACTAGATATCCTGGGAGATGGTGGACGGACCGGGTCCGTAGGGAACCCTACCGGGATTGTGGTCTCCCATACCGGACGGGGTATGGAGATCTTATGTGTTTTGGCGCCCATACCGGACGGGGTATGGGGACGGCCCGTTTCACCCTCATACTGGACGGGGTAATGAGGTCTATGGTTTGGCGCCCATACCGGACGGGGTATGGGGACGGCCCTGGAATATGATTTCAAGTGTTAAGGATTAACGGGTAGCGGGACCCCTATGGATCCCCATGGATACTAGTGGGCTGGTGGATTAGGAAAATATGTTGTGTAACGATTGAATTACGAAAAGTGTGATAGGTATTATGTTATACAGTTCATATATATGTTTTCATGATGATGATGATGTTATTGCTTTCGTATATTGTTTTATGAATTTCACCGAGGTAAGTGAATGGTAAAGGTTTTATTATCGATAAAAGGATTTGTTGTAAATTATGCTCCATTGGTCTTTTTGTGTTTTCTACCCACCTTTACCTCCGTGACGGTGAGATATCGTGATGTCTTTACTGGGCTAGTGTAGCTCATTCCTTATTTAATCATTTCAGATCAAGAGGACATCGTTCCCGAGCCGGTTCCGCAGGAGGACGACGAAGGGGACGCCTAAAGACTTCATAGTCACATTCGTAGTTTTTACTTTCAAGTTTTCTCCCTTAGATAGTTTGATCTTTTATATTTTGTGAGCACGTTTTTGATTTTGGTGTAAGGGATGTTATTCAAATTTTGACTTCGCTTCCGCATTTGATATTTTTAATATACATTCCATTATGAATTTTCGGGGCCGTTACAGTTGGTATCAGAGCCGCATTTCCTCGGACCCATCCCTTACACTAATGTGCCTTAGAGAAATACTCACCGATATATTGTTACTCAATCATTCCTTGTGAATGTAGGTACACAGGAATGAGGAGAGGAAGGCCCCCACTAAACCGAGCGGCCCCAGATAATTCAATTCGGGAGGATTTAGATAGACTATTCGAGATGGTGGAGGCTCTCGCAGCTGCCCAGCGAAGGCAAGAGGAGAGAAGGGAGTTACCGGGACCTCCTCTAGCCCCCGCTACAGCAGGCTGATCCCGAGCCACCCCGGCAGGAGCCTGTTCCTCCACGATACCACCCGGCACCACAGCCGCGGTACGATCCGGTACCACAGCCACAGTACCAACAGGTGCCGCCACAGCACATTCCAGTGCCCCCACCACATCAGCAGGCGCCACCACAGGGTCCCCCAGTTCACCCTCAGTCGGCCCCAGTCCCTCTACCTCGGGACCCCGCTCCCTCCTTGATCGACCCCGGCTTCATAGAGAGGTACAAGAGACTGAACCCTTCTACTTTTTCAGGGGGATCCTCTTTCGAAGAGGCCCAATACTGGCTGGCAGAGACTGAGAGAGCTTTTGAGACCTTGGGAGTAGTTCCTGAGCAGAGGGCTGTCATTGCCTCCTACATGCTGGTAGGAGAAACAGTACGCTGGTGGGAGCTCAAGCGGGCCACCCTGCCTGTACCAATTACTTGGGAGCAGTTCCTAGCGGCCTTCCATGCGGAGTATCTCCCTAAACACATCCAACATTTAAAGGAAATGGAATTTGCTCAATTGGTCCTGGGTAATATGACAGTGTCGGAGTATGCCCGCAAGTTCCTGGAGCTGGGCCGACATGCCCTGGAGACATTGTTGGATGAGGGCCGAAAGGCTAGGAAATTCCAGTGGGGTCTCCGCCCGGCGATCAGATAGCACTTATTGGTGATGGAGCTCGAGACATATTCGGCAGTCCTGGCAAAGGCGCAGATCATAGAAAGGAGCTTCGACACCCGCCCTCAGCTAGCGAGAAGTTCCCGATCCTCAGCCCCGCTCCGCAGGCCAGCGCCTACCATGCCTGTCCAACCCAGTAAGAGGCCCAGACCTGCTGTCCAGGCCCCTCCTCAGGCTATGGGGGCAGCACGTGGGAAGATCTGCCAGTACTGCGGCAGGGATCATGGGGACCGACCCTACTACCGCCTCAACAACACCTGTCGCATATGCGGCAGTGTCCAGCACTATGCGAGGGAGTGCCCTAGGAACCAGAATCAAGGGAGGCCTCCAATCCAGGGCAGAGTTTACAACCTTACCCAGAAAGATGCCGACGCAGACCCGGACGTGGTACATGGTATGTATACTATCTCTGGCCACATTGCTCATATTTTGTTTGATACTGGTGCATCACATTCTTTTATTTCACATGTTCTTGCTTCCAAAATTTGTGTATCACCTGATAGACTTGATTCATTATTGCTTGTATCTACCGCTGGGGGGGAGACATTGCTAGGAGAGGTTGTCTACAGGGCATGTGCCGTGGAGATAGCAGATAGGAAATTGAGGGTAGACCTGATAGGGTTAGACACAGGGGATTTTGATGTAATCCTAGGAATGGATTGGCTAGCGGCGTATCACGTCACCATAGACTGCTTTAACAAAAAGATTGTATTTAATCCTCCCAACGAGGAGCCATTTACAAGTTAATAAAATTATTCGGTACTAATTTTCCCTAATGGCAAATTCTTTTCTTCTTAATTCCCAGTGCCTTAATATTGTATTTTCTCTAACTAGGTAAACCTAAGAAAGAAGTTTGTATCCAAGAGATTCCAGTAGTCTGAGACTTTCCAGACGTATTTCCGGATGAACTGCCCGGTCTACCAGGGGACAGAGAGGTCGAGTTCACCATAGACTTACAGCCAGGAACCCAGCCCATCTCGGTAGCTCCTTACCGAATGAGCTGCATCTAGATGGAAGAGCTAAGGAAACAAATCACTGAGCTACAAAACAGTGGCTTCATTAGACACAGCATTTCCCCATGGGGTGCCGGGGTTACTTTTGCAAAGAAAGGGGATGGAACGTTGAGACTGTGCATTGATTATAGAATGATAAACAAGGTAACAATTAAGAACAAGTACCCTCTTCCCCGGATTGATGACCTTTTCGATCAGTTGCAAGGTGCACAGGTCTTTTCTAAAATAGATCTACGATCAGGTTACCATAAGGTAAAAGTGAGAGCAGAAGACATCCCCAAGACGGCATTCCGAACCAGGTACGGACACTATGAGTTCCTGGTTATGCCGTTTGGGCTAACCAACGCCCCGGCCATCTATATGGATCTAATGAACAGAATCTTCAGAGAATTCTTGGATCAATTTGTCATCGTGTTCATCGATGATATCTTAGTCTACTCAAAAAGTAGGGAAGAACATGCTCATCATCTTGCCCAAGTTCTACAGGTACTCAGGGAAAAGAAGTTGTATGCGAAGTTAAGCAAGTGTGGATTTTGGCTCGAACAAACCGCCTTCCTAGGACATGTTATATCGAAGGAAGGGGTGTCGGTGAACCCCGAAAAGGTTGAAGCGGTACTTGGTTGGGAAAGGCTGACAACAGTTAAGAAAATTCGCAGTTTCCTAGGAATGGCAGGTTATTACCGCCGGTTTGTCGAAGGGTTCTCTAGTCTAGCAGCTCCTCTAACCCGACTCACAAAGAAGAATGCAAGGTTTGAATGGAATGTGAACTGCGAGATGAGTTTTTCAGAGTTGAAGAAGCGACTGACTACTGCACCAGTGCTGGCTCTACCGAGTGGATCAGGAGGGTACACAGTTTATAGTGATGCCTCCTATCTGGGCCTGGGTTGTGTCCTAATGCAGCATGGAAAGGTTATAGCATATGGGTCTAGACAGCTAAAGAATTATGAGAAGAACTATCCTACCCATGACTTGGAGCTTGCCGCCATCATACACGCCTTGAAAACCTGGCGCCATTATTTGTATGGAGAGACCTTTCAGATCTACACCGATCATAAGAGTTTGAAGCATATCTTCACCCAGAAGGATCTCAACATGCGTCAGAGAAGGTGGATGGAACTCCTCAAGGACTATGATTGTGACATCCTATACCATCCAGGTAAGGGCAACGTGGTGACCGATGCCCTCAGCAGGAAAAGTGCAGGCACCCTAGCCCATCTGATGGTTTCAGAATGTAGGTCCATTGGGGCTACACAGCAGGTTCGCCTGCGAGACCTGAAGAGAGTCACATGTTTGGGCCACCTAGCAGTCCAACCCAAGTTAATCCAAAGAATAAAGGAAGCCCAGTCAGTCGACCCCGCCCTAGTAACCCGCAAGAAGAGTGCAGAACAGGGAGTGAGCTCAGAATTTCAGATCTCCGTCGACGGATTGATTCGTTTCAAGGACAGAGTGTGTGTCCCAGACGACAGTGAGTTAAGAAGAGACATCATGACAGAGTCCCATAGTTCAAGGTTCGCCATGCATCCAGGAAGTACGAAAATGTACCAAACTATGCGACCTCGGTTCTGGTGGAATGGGATGAAGAGAGATATAGCCGACTTTGTATCTAAGTGCTTGGTATGTCAGCAGGTCAAAGCAGAACATCAACGCCCGGGCGGGTTACTTCAGCCTTTACCGATTCCAGAGTGGAAGTGGGAACATATCACCATGGACTTCGTATCGGGACTACCCAAGGCACGATCGGGACATGATGCTATATGGGTAATTGTTGACCGACTCACTAAGTCTTCCCACTTCCTGGCCATCAGAATGACTGATCCTTTGGACAAGTTGGCAAGAATGTATATCCGGGAGGTAGTCAGACTGCATGGAGTTCCAGTAACAGTGGTATCCGACAGGGATCCCAGATTCACTTCTCGGTTTTGGAATAGTTTCCAGCAAGCTATGGGAACAAAGCTGTCTCTTAGTACTGCTTTCCACCCCCAAACCGATGGACAATCAGAGAGGACAATTCGTACGCTGGAGGATATGCTCCAAGCTTGTGTCCTTGACTCCGGGGGCCATTGGGACGACCACCTACCCCTGATAGAGTTTGCTTACAACAACAGTTACCAAGCAAGCATCGGCATGGCCCCATACGAGGCGCTATACGGGCGTCCGTGCAGGTCGCCGATCTGTTGGGAAGAAGTGGGCGATAGAAGATTGTTTGGCCCGGATTTGGTAGAAGAAACCACGTCCAAGATAGTTAAGATCAAGAAGAACATCCAGACAGCTCAGAGTAGGCAGAAGAGTTATGCTGATACCCGGAGGAGAGACCTGGCCTTTGAGAAAGGCGACCGGGTGTTTCTTAAAGTCACCCCCTTCAAGGGAATTAGTAGGTTCGGTAGGAGAGAAAAATTAAACCGCAGATATATTGGACCCTTTGAAATCTTAGACAAGATTGGTACCACTGCCTACAGACTTGCACTGCCTCCTGAGCTCTCCTGGGTTCATAATGTGTTTCATGTATCTATGCTACGTAAGTACAATCCGGACCCTTCTCATGTCTTGGCTCATGAACTGCTTCCACTCCGAGAGGACTTGTCTTATGAAGAAGTACCGGTCAGTATCACGGACTGAGAAAGCAGAATACTCCGCAACCGGGAAATATCATTTGTAAAAGTCATGTGGCAGAACCACACGCCCAGGGAGGCGACTTGGGAACTGGAATCAGAATTTAGGGCCCAATATCCCCATCTGTTTGATCAAGAGTAATGAGGCAAATTTGGGGACCAAATTTCTTTATGGGGGGGAGAGTTATAGCGCCCGGAAAGGGGCCGAAAAAAAAAAAAAAAAAAGCCACGTCGGCAGCCACATCAGCAGGCCCGGTCAGCAGTCCCGGCCAACCGGGACCTGCCACGTGGCAAGACCACGTCGTTCCAAAAAGGGCCACGTTGGCGATCCGCGTAGGCGTGATCGGACGGCGCAGATCAAGCGTGCGATCGGACGGCCCAGATTTAAACGCATGGACGGCCCAGATTTAATCAAAAACGGACGGCCCATATTAAAACAAAATGGACGGCTGAGATCAAAAGGCAAAGGGTTATAAATAAAACCCCCACACCAGACCACAAACCCTAGCCGCCTGCCGCTCGCCGGAGAAGACGAACCAGGAGCCGGCCGCCGCCACCCGCCGCCGCACCGGAGGGATTTCTGACCGCCGATCGAGGTAAATTTCATACCCCCGACTCGTTTTTCCACGCTGATTTCCCCAGTGGCCAAATCGGAGCCAAAATCCTGGTCAAACGGCCGGAAAACACGGCCGAAAGCCAGCGGCGCTGCCGCGCCCCTTCTCGATTTTTGCCTCCGATGAGGCCCTTCCCGGCCTCTGTTTAATGCAATTTTTATATCACCGTGATCACCATTCTTTTCTCTACAGGTTGATCGGAGCCGAATCACCAAAACACGAACTTCACCGGAGAGCCGCCGCACCCGAGAGCACCGCTGCCAGTAAGCTTCGGTTTTCCATAAATTTTCGGCCCCCGAGGGCCGTAGGGTTGTTTTATCGCAGAAATCAATGCCTGTGTGGCCGAATTCGGCCGGAAACGGCCAAAAACGGCCAACTCGAGGCAAACCGCCGCCGCAAGCGGCAGCGCCGTCGCCGGAGCACGGCGGAGCCGCCGTGCCGGAGTTGCGATTTGGGCCGAAAGGGGCCCTGGGCCTAATTTGGGTTTTTTTTGGAACACGTGCAGGTACCAATAATGCGTTTCAGTTCCCCAAGAAAAATTCAGGAAAAATTAGAGACAGCCTGCAAGCACACTGTGAAGCCATGTTCGGACCCCGAAACGAGTAAGGATCCCTCACCCTATTTCCTATCACGGTTTTAAAGTCCAATAAATGATAAAATGGTATTTCATGAATCAACGAATGTGTGAAATTGCTTAAGGTCGCTAATGGAGCCCGAGTCTAGTGTGTTTGTCGGTTAACTATTATTTGGCATGTTTTATAGTTTTAAATGCAGCATGAGGTTCGATGTTTTCATTTTATAGTTTCGTGTGCATATTTTACTGTTTTATTGATTATGGATTGAATGACCAGGATATTGATGCTGTATGTTGTCTGTTTGGCATAAATTATCGTTTTGCTTGTTTGTATGTGATTGATAATGCTGACTGAGGAAAAAGGAGAATGAAAGATTATGTGAATAGAAATTGTATAATGTATTCAGCCTGACTAGATATCCTGGGAGATGGTGGACGGACCGGGTCCGTAGGGAACCCTATCGGGATTGTGGTCTCCCATACCGGATGGGGTATGGAGATCTTATGTGTTTTGGCGCCCATACCTGACGGGGTATGGGGACGGCCCGTTTCACCCTCATACCGGACGGGGTAATGAGGTCTATGGTTTGGCGCCCATACCGGACGGGGTATGGGGACGGCCCTGGAATATGATTTCAAGTGTTAAGGATTAACGGGTAGCGGGACCCCTATGGATCCCCATGGATACTAGTGGGCTGGTGGATTAGGAAAATATGTTGTGTAACGATTGAATTACGAAAAGTGTGATAGGTATTATGTTATACAGTTCATATATATGTTTTCATGATGATGATGATGTTATTGCTTTCGTATATTGTTTTATGAATTTCACCGAGATAAGTGAATGGTAAAGGTTTTATTATCGATAAAAGGATTTGTTGTAAATTATGCTCCATTGGTCTTTTTGTGTTTTCTACTCACCTTTACCTCCGTGACGGTGAGATATCGTGATGTCTTTACTGGGCTAGTGTAGCTCATTCCTTATTTAATCATTTCAGATCAAGAGGACATCGTTCCCGAGCCGGTTCCGCAAGAGGACGACGAAGGGGACGCCTAAAGACTTCATAGTCACATTCGTAGTTTTTACTTTTAAGTTTTCTCCCTTAGATAGTTTGATTTTTTATATTTTGTGAGCACGTTTTTGGTTTTGGTGTAAGGGATGTTATTCAAATTTTGACTTCGCTTCCGCATCTGATATTTTTAATATACATTCCATTATGAATTTTCGGGGCCGTTACATTTTTAATCCATCCATCATTTGTGTTATGGTATCAAATAATATAATTTATTTTATATAACATATTGCATGTAATATAGATATTCTACATGTAAAAATAATGATTTAAATTAATTTTTTATTAAATTTTAATTATTTCAGTTTTTATAGTTCTTTAACTAGATAAACAATTTTTTTACTTATTTTTTGTTATATTTTTTTTAATTTTTTATTAAAAAAGACAACTATTTTTAACCTTTTCTTATATTTTTTTAACTATTAAGAAGCGATACTATGATTAATAGTTATTTTTATTAAAAAGACAGTTTTAATTATTTTCTTTAAATTTTTATAACTACTTGCGTTAAATACTAAATAACTTTTAATTAAAATTATTTTAACATTATTTTTTAAAACTCATAGAACAAATTGTAAATGCTTAAAATGTTCACTAAATCAATAATTAACTTAGATAACGAGATAAATCTTTAACATATTCCTATTATGTATTATTAATGAATTTAAAATCTTTAAATAAAAACCAGTGCGATTTTTAAGCGCTTGATCTTACTATCAATAGAATGAAGAATGACTTCAAAAATTATTTTTGTATAGACTTTTCAACTCATATAATATAATTTATTTTAAAATTTCATCCACTATATAGTGAAAAATTATAATTATATTTTTTTACTTTTTACTTCAAATTCAATCACAATTCCATTTGTCAGGCTTTACAAATTAATTTAATAATTTTTGTTAAATAATTTAGTAATTTTTGTCATTTATATTCTACCCCACACGCCTTTGACTAAATTCAAACTATCCATTTTTCGAAGTACAAGAAATCAAACAATTTCGAGGAACATTTCAAACAATCAGTTGTCTTCGATGTTAAGAATCCATCCGCCTCAAATTTGGGAGCTTCTGTAGAAGGATTTTCTCGATCATCGATGGCAGCTACCACTGCAATTGCCCAGCGAACTCCATCCCTTTCAATCTCAAGATGTGCGTATCATGTGTTTTTGAGCTTTAGGGGTGAAGACACGCGCCAAAAATTCACAGATCACCTCTATACAGCTTTAGTGCAGGCAGGTATCCACACTTTCAGGGACGACGATGGGATTGAGAGGGGCAAGGATATCGAGGCTGAGCTCCAAACTGCAATCCAATTGTCAAAAATATCCATCGTCGTTCTCTCAGAAGACTACGCTTCCTCCCGGTGGTGCCTCGATGAGCTCGTAACCATCATGGAGCGAAGAAGATCGAGTACTTCAGAGCATTTTGTAATCCCTGTATTCCATTATGTGGATCCGTCCAAAGTCAGGAAACAGACGGGGAATTTTGCCGACGCTTTTGCTAAACACGAAGAGCGTTTTAAAGAGGATATGGAGAAGGTGGAGAAGTGGAGAGCAGCTCTTAGAGATGTTGCAGGCTTAGGCGGAATGGTTCTGCTACGGGATAGGTGATTAACTTCCTTATCTGCTCTTGTTCCTTGCTAAATAGCATATTTAAAGAAGATTTCGGATTATAGAAGTTGAAAAATGGCAAGTATTATTTTATTCCTATATGAAATTAGTGTAAGAGTTTAAATATAGACGAGGTATACAAGGCTTCACTTTTCAATAACTTGTGTTATTGGCGGCAGCGCCGACTGTTGCCAAGCCTTTTAGGCAAGTTCAGCGTAAGAGTTTAAATGAGTTTCAGTGCTTTTGGAAGGCTATTAACTGTGAAAAAGCAGAAGTATGTCATTGATGGGCTGAATATCCGAAATTGTATTCGTGAATCCACCGGATCTTACAGAGGGAAGCCACGGGAAATACAAATTATAATAATCTTGCACGTGATCTACGGTCGAAATTCATACTTCCAACTTTTTTTTTTTTTTGAAATAGAATACTTCCAACTTCTTGGGCATAAGAAAATCAGAAGCTAAAATGGATCGATCTGGGATGGTTCTTCTTTATTGATCAATTTGTTATTTATAGCTTACAAAGGATTAGGATGTATAGAAACCTAACGATACGAAAATACAAGAGTAGTAAGTAGTATACATGGATTAAATAAAATCCAATCAAAGACCAAGTGTCTTTGACTTTAGTGGTAGTCCCTCTTTGCGGGGCTAAACTTCTGGATTCGACTTGAATGAGAGACTGCAGTTTCCTTTTTTAGTACCACAATGAAGATCCCACAGTATCTCAGGGCAACCCACCTAGTTGGCATCCAAGTATCATACTAGATGCATAAAAGAGCCAAAAGAAAAGAGTTGGAGATCATAAGATAGGTCCAATGGATGTAGGGTAAAGTATGCTTAATAGCCTGAAAATGGTCACCACAATATTCATCCATGTGCTAAAAGGCTTGATTGACAGGAAAAGAAATCTTAGGGTGAGTCAGAGGGAGATATTGCGAAGTCCCATTAATACTACTACATGAAGTAACATGTGTGAGCTTAGTATGCTTGCCAATTTGACCACGAGATTAGCAGGAGTTGAAAGCGGTTTCCAATCCTTCATATAAGGCCACCAGATAAATTTTTAGCATTGGTCAAGGAAAAGGTCTTCGCTATTACGAGAAACTTACATGGCCATAAACAATGAAGAATGACAAAATCAATCATCAAGAACTCCACTAGAAAAAATCTGGCAAGAATAGACTATAACAAATCAGTAGAAGAAGAAGATAAAATGATGTCAATAACACGCAATAAAGTTATAGTTATATGAAAATCATGCTTGTAGATAAACATAGAAGTGTTTGCTCTACTTAAGATGAAATCTTGAGTAGAAAGAAAGGGCATCAAATGTTGAAAGCAAGCTCGAGGGAGTTGTTTAAGAGTATAATATTGAGTTTACAGACATGTAAAGAATAATCAGAATTATCAAATATATGAGGTTCTTCATGCAAACGTTTTCTTTAAGAATGCCATGGAAGGATACGATCTTCACATCAATTTGATGAAGAAGCCAATGGTGGGAGGTTGCAATTGACAAAATAGTATGAATGATAAATGACTTGACAACAGAAATATATGTTTCATCATATCAGTACCAGGCCATTGCCAAAACCTTTAAGCAACTAAACAAGATTTACAACGTTCTTAGAGAACCATCAGCCTTCTCTTTAACCTTGTATGCCCAGTGACACCCAACAATCTTAGCTCCTAGTAGTGGTGGAACCCGTTGCCAAGTGTTATTGCCAAGAACATCAAACTCATTAGGAGATTTAATTTGCCTCCATTAGGAGACTTAATGAGAATCAGTCTGGTGTTAAGAAATAAGATGTTTCATTAGGCTCTTGGAGTTGAAGGGCAAAAAATGACCATCAAAGAGAATCAGGTGGGTGCAGAACAGCATGGACACCTGCCTGAACAGTGAATGACATTCTCTGACATTGTGATTGTAGCCCAAACAGAACTGACCTTGAAGAACATTTGAGAAGCGTATTGAGGTCTGTGCTTCAGGGTCTGCAGCGAGAATTTCAATTTTGGACTGTGGATAAGAACCAAAAGGGCAGTTCATGGCTGATTTTGGCCTTGGCCACCTGTCAACCACAACTACATGAATTTGAGAAGGAATGCTCATGTCCAGGTTGAGAGGATCAATTAGTGCTGGTCTGAGATTGTTGAGAGGCTATAGCAGCAAGAAAGGCAGAGGGATTTGTGGCTGAAGAGGGAGCCTTTTGATTCCACATGAGCCAAACTTAGATGTTCGAAGCAGTCTGAAGACATGACCTTGAAAGACAGGAAGAAAAAGAGATTTCTAGACCAGATAATCTGTAACATCAAGTTGTTCACTGACGTAACTTTTGATGTTTGAAATTCCAGAAAATGGGTGGGAAGAATGTGATAACTGAAGGGAAAAATAGGACGATGGATCAGCCATAGTGGAGGAAAAGGAAGACTCATGATTGCAGTAGGAAAGAAAGAAGATATTTAGGTTTTTTTATGATAACTTGTGCTCTTGTAGTGTGAAAAAATATTTTTGGGTGGTTCTTATTGATTAGGCCATTGTGCTATTTATAGCTTACAAGGGATTAGGTTTTAGAAAACTAATGATACAAAAATACAACAGTAGAAGTAGACATGGACTATATAGCATTCTACTAAGAGATTAAATGATAAGAACATACACACACATATATACACATTTATATAACCAGAATTGCAAAGGTTAAAATTTTAACATGACTAAGCTTTTATTTTTGTCATTTACCATAGTGACATATCTTTCCACTTAATTAACTCTCAAGTTTCTGTTCCTTAGACGATTTCTCTACAGTATGCTAGCTTCTAATCTTCCTATCATTTATTGTGTTGCATAATCTGTAGGTCTGAATCGCAGTTTATTCAGAAAATTGTTGAACAGGTTCAGAGAAAACTGAATCGAGTTGTATTGAATGTTCCCTCCTACATAGTTGGAACAGATCATATTGTAAATAAAATTAATTCATGGCTCCAAGATGGAGCTAATGATGTTGGCTTGGTGGGTATCACAGGAATTGGGGGAATTGGTAAGACAACCATTGCCACAATTATTTATAACCAAAACTTCGGCAGATTCCAAGCTAGTAGTTTTCTTGCCAATATCAGAGAAAATTCAGCAGAACCTAAAGGTTTGATTCACTTACAAAGCCAGTTTCTTTCAGATTTGCTGAAGGATCAAAAGATCTATGTACCCAATGTCTATGAAGGAACCTCCAAGATTAAGGATGCTCTATGTTGTAGAAAAGTTCTTGTTGTTCTTGATGATATAGATGACAAGGACCAAGTAAATGCGATAATAGGAATGAGGGAATGGTGTTATCCAGGAAGTAAAATCATCATAACAACTAGATATGAACATCTGCTACAGTTTGATGAGATGTATAAGGAATTCAGGGTTGAAGGATTGCATGATAATGAAGCACTTCAGCTCCTCAGTTGGCATGCCTTTGGGCAGGACAATCCCATTGAATCTTACACGGAGTGCTCAAGAAATATCATGAAGCACTGCCATGGACTTCCATTAGCTCTTCGAGTTTTGGGTTCTTCTCTCAGAGGCAAGAGCATGGATGTGTGGGAAAGTGAGCTGCATAAATTAGAAGTAGTTTTTAATGACAAAGTTCAGAAAGTTCTTAGAATTAGCTATGATTCGCTGCAAGATGATCATGATAAAGATTTATTTCTTGACATTGCTTGTTTCTTTGTTGGGAAGAACAAGGATTATGTGGTTACAATTCTAGAG
The DNA here is from genome assembly GCF_054855325.1 of Carica papaya. NCBI lineage: Eukaryota > Viridiplantae > Streptophyta > Magnoliopsida > Brassicales > Caricaceae > Carica > Carica papaya. The sequence continues at coordinate 10,580,628 of NC_142317.1, forward strand.
AACTGTGGGTTTATAACAACTGTTGGAATTAAAAATCTCATTGACAGGAATCTCTTATCAGTTGATGCATTCAACAAATTAAGGATGCATCAATTAATCAAAGAAATGGGTAAGGAAATTGTTCGCGAAGAGTCTCCTAAGAATCCTGGAAAACGGAGCAGACTGTGGCATGATGCGGATGCATTTAATGTATTAAAAGAGAAAATGGTAGGTAACATATTTAGATTTACATGCTTATGTTTATCCACGCCTCTCAGTTAATGATTTCAGTTTGCAAGTAATTCATTTTTACTATGGGTGTCTTTTTTAATTAGGGCACGGAAATTATTGAGAGCCTGAACCTTGACCTGCATAGGTTAAAGGAAATCAACCATTTAAAGACGCTTAGAAATGTAAATTGTACAGAGAGATGTAGTGTTGAAGATTCTACATTAGTTCATAGGAATTCTGCAAAACAGTATTGTTTTAGCCTTTTCACCTGGAAACCAATGAACAAAACGACAGCAAGCTCATTTCCTTCATTTCATGAGCTAGACTTGGAAACTGATGCATTCAGAAATATGCATAGATTAAAACTGCTCCAGCTTAACTATGTGAAGTTTATTGGAGGTTATGAAAATTTTCCTAAAGGTTTAGTATGGCTGTGCTGGCATGGTTTTCCATTGGAATCCTTACCGGCAGAGTTTTATTTGAAGAAGCTAGCTGTTCTTGATATCCGCAATAGTAAGCTCAATCATGACTGGAAAAGGGGCAAGGTATGATGGCAATCACTCTTTCCCCTTTTCTGTCTTTTTCGTATAATAAAAACTAATTATCATTTTGTTATAGTTTCTAGAAGAATTGAAAATCCTCAATCTCAGTCATTGCCAGAAGCTTGTCAGGACCCCTGATCTTGCAGGACTCCCCAATCTTGAGAAATTAAAGTTGAAGTACTGCACATATTTGATTGAGATTGATGACTCAATTGTATGCCTGCAAAGACTTCTATTCTTAAACCTTAAAGGCTGCAAAAATCTCCAGAAACTTTCAAGTAAAGTTGGCATGTTGAGATCTCTTGAAGTAGTCATTCTGAATGGTTGTTCCAGACTTGAAAAGTTGCCTTCAAATTTGGACAAAATGGAATCATTGAAAGTACTTCTTGCAGATGGAACTTCCATAAATCAAGCAATATATTCGTCTCAATCATTGCTTTCAACAATCAAGACCTCTTGGCTATTTCGAAAAAGAATTCCACGATCTCCTAGTTTCTCATTGGCCTCGTTGCCATGTTCTCTTGTAAGCTTAAGTCTTGCAAACTGCAGTTTATCAGATGATGCTATTCCTAATGATCTTAGTTGCCTATCTTGCTTGCAAGATTTAAATCTTGCAGGAAACCCAATCTGCAGGCTACCAGAAAGTATCAGCAGCATCAATACCCTTGTTTCCCTTTTTTTAAATAGGTGTACAGAGCTCAAATCTCTTCCAGAACTCCCATTGAGTCTGAAAACGTTGGGTGTCAGCTGGTGCACATCCTTGAAAAGGATTGTTAATCTACCAAAAATTTCCAGGGATTGCAGATTTGATTTGTTTGGTTGTACAGAACTAATTGAGATTCAAGGCTTGTTCAAGTTAGAGCCGGTGACAGACACAGACATCGATTTCATCACGAAATTGGCCTTGTTCAGTCTGGAAATCATCCACGACATTGAAGTTGATATGTATAATATTCTTACATTTGAAACAAGAAAGGCCCCGGTCCAGGTTTCCTCTCAGATCTTTAAGTTTATAAGACCTCCATTTTGTTGTATTTTATTTTTCTTAAAATTTTTCTGATTCTATCTTCCGGTTTCGCTGGAACAGGTATTGCACGAACATGGTATATCTAGCATTTTCCTGGAAGGGAAGGAAGTTCCTGGTTGGTACAACCATCTAAATACGGGATCTTCCATTTCCTTCGATCTATGTCCACCTTTTGGTCAAAAGTTCAGTGGCTTAAACATTTGCATCGTATACGGACACAAGGATACACTGAATCCTCAAATTCCCCATTATTGTGAAATCTGGGTTGAAACTGAAAGTGATAAGTGGTGCTATGGCCCAAGCTCTTATGGAATCCCTAGACTGAATGAGAATATGTTATGGTTAAGCCATTGGAAGTTTGCGGACAAGTTGAAAGCTGGGGATCAAGTGACTGTCTCAGTAAAAATGAGTCCATTTGAGGCAACCAACTGTGGCATCCACTTCGTATATGAATCAGATGATAAGGGCACTGAAAAGATAGCACAAGACACCTGTCATTGGCACCGGGCTCTTAGTTTCACGCGCAGGGGTTTATGTAACTTGCAAGAAAAGTGGGAGGCAGGGGTAGGAATTGATTCATACATTTACTACTACAGTAAGTACACAAGTTCTTCAAGAAAAATTGAAATAAGATGTTAGATCCTTTAGTTCTTTTCTTGATCTGCTTCTGATTCTGTCTCACACTTTGCCCATTTCAGTTTTCTATTTCGGCTGCGTTGTTAATCTTGTTCGTCAGGGGAGATGGAAACATTTGGAAGGCAATAGATAGGTAATAAGACTGGAAATTTTATGTCTGACTTATGATGACATATCGTGCCACAGCAAATAAACTCGGATATATTTATCTAATCTGGATTTGCAAGGCAGTGGAGATGATTTTTTTTGGGTTTAAGTTTTTATATTCTTTAATTGGATAAAATTTTTAATAGATGATATCAATTTAGATTGTAATTATATCTCGAAGGTAGACATGACTGCCCGTGTCTGAAAATGTACATATTTTTTTAATTAAAAAACTTATTTTCAGCAAATGGAATGTTGTAACAATTGAAAAATTATTTCTAAATTTTTCTATTACAAAATAAAAATTATTTTGCGCCCTTATTTAACAACTTTCCTTGCAAAAATTTTAATTAAAAAGAAATCTTAGATTATAAAATATAAAGACTAATCTTAAATAGAATTCTAAATTAAAATAATACATTCTACATCTTGATATAATAAAATTTAAATGTATTAGAAAGTCACAATTTTTCACCAAATCAAAATTAAATTTACAAATAAATTCTCCGCATATTACTGCCATAGCTTTTGTTTTTTCCTTTCTAATGTTCAAAGATAAGCAAGAGAGAGCGAATACTTCGCCGACAGTTCCACTGGGTTTGGTTGCGTACAGGCATCCTTTAACATTCTACTCCCATCATTTCGGCTAATTGAAATCTTATCTTCCAACTCAAATCCCCCAACATAAAATTAGACAGACTTTTTAGTCGAACAATTCTCCCCCTCATCGAGCTAAGAACAATTAGTTTTTAAAAATAAAACTAATTTGTACATGACCAAATTAGTAAATATCTCAGCCAAGATCTTTGCTTACAAACCTTTTAATCTCTTTATGAATGGAATCTAGAGTTAATAAAATTTACCTCACTTTGGTGCCAATACCTGGCAAGGTAACAAATGAAAGAAAACAGCATAGGAAGCATACTTCCACAACAGCAAAAGTAAGAAGCAAACACCATCCTAGTCAGGCTTAAAAAAGCTAAAAAAGCATAATCTTCATCTGATAGCAAATGCTACAACATCATAATACAAAGTCCCAACAATCTTATTCACTCATAGTCTCGATATAACACACAGGACCTCACTCTCACTGCAAGTCCCACGGTTACTAGTTTTAAAACTTTTACATAAGACAATGTTGCTGTGTGATTTACTTTGTTTTTGCAATGTGGCGGATGAGATCAACAACACGTGAGCTGCAACATCCAGAAACAACCAAATATTCAGCACAGAAAAACAAAACCACAAAAAAAGGTTGAATAGGAGGAGGCTGATATCAATCAATTCAGCAAATTGCATCACCCAAATTTACCTGTAGCCCCACTCGTTGTCATACCAAGCCACAAGCTTCACAAATTTCTCGCTCAGGGCAATTCCGGCTTTCGCATCAAAGATGCTAGATCTGAAATATTTTGCATAAACACCACATTATCATTTTGGGACAAGGTCGACTTCTCTAGAATATGCCCAACACATGCCGAACAAAAACTTCAAATTCCAAAGTAGCAAAGATAGCCACCACACTTTTGGTCAACATATTTCAACATCTCTAATAGATTAGAAGAAAAATACCAACTTCCAACAACTCCATCCATCTTTACCTGCTATCGCCAACAAAGTCTGTGGAGACCAAATCTTCTTCAGTGTATCCCAAAATTCCTTTAAGCTTTCCCTCAGATTCTTCCCTGAAAAACACACAGGCAAATTAATATAAAAACTACAACAGGGAGTTACATAGGAACAAAATTATAGAAACAATTAGTAGCGAAATAGACTATACGCACTTGATTGCTGCTTTTATTTCATCATAAGTAGCTGCCTTCTCCAACCTTACTGTAAGGTCAACCACTGAAACGTCAACGGTGGGGACACGGAAGGACATGCCTGTCAATTTTCCATTTAACGCAGGGAGCACCTTTCCAACAGCCTTAAAACCAATGGCAAAATAATTAATACCACACAACCACATTATATATAGACAAAATAAACACAAAGCAATATTCATTACAGAAAATTAACTAATCACCTGCATAGGCCTGCCTTTTTTCATTCCATTAAATTGAATTTTGAAAGACATTACAAATTCTCATCTCCATGACAAGCGAAAATAGCTACATGAATTGGTTACAAGATCTTGAAACTTATTTACCTTAGCAGCTCCTGTGCTGCTGGGAATTATGTTAAATGAAGCAGCTCTTCCACCTCTCCAATCTTTGGCTGATGGCCCATCAACAGTTTTTTGAGTGGCTGGTAAAGGGAAAAAAAATGGTTACTACAGGAAGCAAGTTCCATCACCAGCTACATAAAATATAAATGAACCTTACCAGTGATAGAGTGAACAGTGGTCATAAGGCCCTCCACAATGCCAAATCTGTCATGAATGACCTGCAAAATCATGAATGTATAATCAAGTGTGTCCCCAAACTAAGTAGTACAAAAGATATGTAAGAGGGAACTTAAAAAAACAAAATGAGATCTCATTTGCAAAATAAATAAATAAGAACCTTAGCCAGGGGAGCAAGGCAGTTAGTAGTGCAGCTAGCATTTGACACAATGTCAAGATCAGCCGTGTATGAATTCTCATTCACACCCACAACGAACATGGGAGCATCCTTGCTGGGTGCAGAGATGATTACTTTCTTAGCACCACCCTGAAAATCAAACAACTTGATTGTCATATCCAATCATGTCTAGGATGCACATGATTTTCGGTAGAGCTGCAAGTGAATTAACCAAAACAATTATTTAAAAGCTCAAATTTTCTCAAGAAATGTTTTCTAGGAAGAGTATAACTGGTATTTGAATTTATCTAAACGAGGCAAGATAATCTAAAGGAGATAAAATATTGAACTAACTGCTTCTAAAAGAATCTTTGTAGAAGAATAGTAAAAAGTGTCCACGGAATTTGAAATTCGGAGACTCGGTGAATTTCACCTCAATAATCTAAATAAGCCGTGAGACCAACTGAAATGATCGTGGCTTAAACAAAAACAATGCTGGAAGAAATTTTTTTTCCTGATTCTGGTTCACAGTTACCACATAAGAAACCATATATACCATGTCAACATAATTATTAACATGGAAAGCATGGCGACAGACCTTCAAATGGGCGGCGGCCTTGTCCTTGTCAGTGAAAACCCCAGTTGACTCCACTACGAATTCAGCTCCAGTCTCAGCCCAAGGAATCTCCTCTGGGTTCCTGTCGTTGCATAGAAATACTAATATTGTAATGAAAATCTTCCATTCAAAGAAGAGCTTCTGTAGGCATATGAAGTTTAAAATCTATAAATTTTAGACCGAGTTATTCAAATTCTCAAAACGGAAAAGCAAACAACCTGACACCGAAAACAGTCACGGACTTCTCTCCAAAGAGAAGGGTCTTAGAGTCTTTAACTTTCAACTCGTGATGCTTCCATTGACCATGGACGCTGTCATACTTGAACATGTATGTCTACAGAAAAACCATTATAAATCAGTGAGAATAGCCCCAAGCATGCAGTCATGCACAATAAATTCAAAAACAAAAAGGAAAAGAAAACCAAATCTTAACTAAAAAAATCAATTACCATGTAATCAGTGGTGATGAAAGGGTCATTAACGGCAACTAGTTCAACATCTTCACTCTGCAAAGCAACTCTAGCCACCAATCTACCAATCCTTCCAAATCCTGATTTCAATTTTTTCCATTTTCAACAGTAAAACCAGTCACCAAATCATTACCGAAGAGATAAAAACAGAGCTAAAATTCTTTGATATCAGTATAAATTAGATCCAGTACCGTTGATTCCGATCTTAATCTTCCCTGCAAACCAAAGCATAAAATCGGGAAAAAAAATAACAAAATTAGTAGAAATGGAACCATATAAAGCGTAATAGCAAGATCCAACCAGACAATAACCATACAATATAACTAACAAATTACCCATGAGTATCCAAGTGATGAAGCAGAGAGACACTGTGTTCACAAATGAGAGGAGCAAAAGGAGCGGAAGCAAATGTTGGGCAGGGGAGAGGAAGATTAGGGTTTAACGTACACGGGGAAACTGGGAACCGGAAAGTCCGGGAACATTTTAATAGGACTATATGTTGAGAGATGGAATACTCTGTGCACTGCCGGTTCATGTTAAATCATGATGCGCTTGACCGACACCTGTCCGATTCGATGACTAATAAAAAATTCGCCGTCGATTCTTTGCGTGAAGACATCATTGTCAAAAGTAGCCGTTGATTATTCTAATCTGACGTACAAAAATAGTTAGCGTCAATCGTGCGGCCACGACATATTTGTTTTGGTTGAAAGAAGGGGAGCATGTGAGCGACATGTGGCGAAAATATAATAAAATACTTATTCTCAGGTCTGTCTAGAATTATCATCAACCCGAGGCGCGCGCGACATATAGAGTCCAGATTTTCCAGAACTTGTTGTCATAAAAAAAATATAATATAGTTTCGTTAACTTTTTATATGATGCTTTCAGAACAAATAATACAATACTTTCTTTAAGATTACTTTTGTAGCTATTAGAATATATGAATTTTTTTAATGTATTAATTAAATAATATAAAGTAATAAATCTTAAATTCATATAGAATTTTAATTTTATATATATATATTTTTTTAAATTTATATAATTTTTTAAAATTTTAAATAATACTTTTTATCTTCTAGTTAAACTAATTACTAAATTATAACAAATACAGCACGGTTTCTCATATTTGTGTTAAATATAATATAGACTTTTAGAAACATTTATGAACTCATTTTTGTCAGTCGCTGGACTAAGATTTGTTGGTAATAATCCATTGTTAAACTTGTTTTATTATATTTTATATAAATTAGTAATTTACATTCTAAATTATCGCATCTACTGTGCAATTTAATTACCAAAATTATTTACTTTCCGAATTTCTTTAAAACCATAATTTTATTTGGAACGATACACAAAACTAGAACTAATTAAGAAACAGATTTCATCAAATTGTAATCCAATCCCCGATTAGAGGGAAAAAAAAAAAAAACCCAAATGCAGTCAAATCCTCATTACCCATGTTTTTCCTTTCTCTTATTTGAGTGCAAGCTCTAAGCCCAAAAGAATGGAGCCAGCCCAGAGATGAGATGGAATAACTCAGCCAACCAGCCCAAAATGACAATCAATTTATTCAATACAAAATTAATTAGACATTACGAAGAGGTTGATTAGGCTTTTGGGCTGATAAAACTGGGTCTAAAAATGGGAATTGGGGTTGCGTAAGGCAAAAATTGAAATTGAAATTGAAATAGGTTGGGTAAATATAAATATTTAAGCAGCTCGGTCCGATTATAATTCTAAAATCTACTTAAAAGGCAAAGAAGACAGAAATTGGTCCCATAATAACTGGTGCATGAGAACAATAAAAAACCACTAACGATGCTATACTCGTTACTTACAATCATGAATATTATGAATTGGGGGGATATGACTAACAAAATAATTGAGCTTAATTAAACTGGCTTATGTAGTAATCATATTTAAACACTCAGGCGCAGACCAACTAAGCGAATAAGATATAAAAATAATAATAATAATAAGAACTATATGTAAAAATTAAAAAGAAAATCAAAATATTAAATAGCAAATAAAGTGAAGTACATGAAAAAAAAAAAAAGAAAATAACACTAAGTTGAACAAACAAATGGAGCAAGGCAGGAAAAAGAAAGGGATTTAAGAATAGGCTCGGTTTTCCTAAATTAGTTACAACTTTACATTAAAATAAATTAAAATTCAGACATATTTTCATATTAAAAAGCATTAACAAATAGCACATTCCCCTCTCTTACTCATCCAAATCTAGCTGAAAAATATTCTAAACTTTATAATGAATAATTATTCAATCCAAGTCAATTTTTTTTTTTTTTATATTTAAATACTCGTCTTAATATTAATATCATCGAGTCACCAAAATCAAACTCACTTCGCCCCCTTCTTAGGATTATTTGCATTAATTGCTAAGGTTACTAATGAAAACCCAACTCGCTTTGTAGGATTATTTTAAATTAGAATATAAATGAACCTACTAAATTAGCATATAAATCAATTTCTAAATAAACTAAATATTGTTAATGATAGATGAATATCATTATTGCATAAATATTTATCACTTTAGGGTCGTCATGATCTATATACATATATAACTTGCTAAATATGAAGAAAACAGGTTATGAAAACAGTGTTACAAGCATTTTTTTTTTTATGGAAAAACCTAATTATAAAGCAATCAGATAATTAAAACCCAAAAATTATTGAGTATATTTGTGACGGACCTTAGTTCTCCAATAAAAAATCACACCGTTAAACATAACTGAACCAGAAAATACAACATAAAAATTTAAACTAAAATAAAAATACATAAATTATTCATCTCTTGTATAACACGTAAATAATTTACATAATGAGGTTATAAAATTCTGTAGAGTACATAAGTGGACTAAAACTCACTTGATGAAAATTAAAAATGAAATTCATGATTTGGCTATATAAATTATCTTTCTCAATTTGATCTAAAAAAATATTAGAATTTGAATAGAATGAGCAAAATAACAGGCTCCGAAAGTATATCAAACAGATTACATCCTAGGTATGCGACATACCAACATACAGTCAATTAGAAATGTAAAATTTTTCTTTTCTTTTATGTTTGAAAACCAAAAAATGCAAATAAATTCAATTTCCTAATTTCTCCCTCATTTCTTTCCTCCTAACTCTAACTAATCTTTTCTCATCAGTATTCTCCCTTACTAGTTATCTCTTAGAATTCCTTTTTCTAATTATTCCCCTAATTTCTTTTATTTCTTAATTCTCTAATTGTAACCACTTTATATCGCACATTATTACCACATCATATATGGTTCTAAAACCATACTCATCTATCAGTTTTCCTCTAATCCATATTTATCTCATAATTTACATACCAAAATTTTCTACAACTTTTTAGCCAAATCGAGATATTCGTAATCCCTCAATGGATATCCCCGATTCTCGATTTTTCCTAACACAATCATCAAATTAAAGTCATTAAAATTTTAGAGTGTTATTTGATATTGAACAGGTATAACCATTATTCAATTTGTACCATTATGGGATCAGAATTCTCACTATCATAAGGGACACACACACAACTGAAACACACACATTGGTCATAATAGTCCATTGTTAGGTGACCTAGAACATAACGCACCCCCCAACTATGTCTGGAAGAGTTTCTATCCATCCAAAGATAGGGTTCACCACATCATTGAATTTCAGTCATATCAATCTTAAACGGGTTTACTCTAAATTTTCACTTCTTTTAAGTTTTTATTTTTTTTTTCTTTCTATTTTAGTTAAGATTGATATTTTTATTTTTTCTAACAAATTAAATATATTTTCTAGAAACTGTGTACACTTTTTTAGTGATCATGTTCTATATCTCACACTATTCTAATTCTCGCTATTTGTCTCTTTTCTAACCTCATGGAATTATTCATTAACTTCCCTTAATCATACACTTTTTTATTTATTGTAATTTATTTAGTTGTCATTTTGTTTATTATTTAGATTTTAGTGCTTTTATTATTTTTAATTTTTCAAGTTTCATTAGTTTTGTTTATAATTCCTAATTTTATTTAAGGATGAGTATTTTTAATATTTTATTTTATTTGTGAGTATTGTTTTATATGTTCATGATATTATTATTCTGCTCATATTATTCAACTCATCATACAATATTTAAAACATGTAATCTTCATTTAACAATCAAGCAACAAGCAAATGACAGATTAAAACATTTAGTATCACTATTTTCTAATTTTTTCACTTAATAATCAATCTCGATTCCTTAATTTTATAAATCTTACTCAAAAGTTAATGAGATTTTTGTTTGAAAATAGTTTTGAAAACATGTGAGTGTGCCTTCAAGATAGCTACTAGATATACTTACCTTCCAAGATGACTAAGGCATCGATTTATGCTCTTTTACGCTCTCCCTAATTCCATGGCTTACGTGAAGCTATATATTGATTATTAGATATCTTTCTTTGTACCAAAATAACTTTAATAATTTATAAATGACTCATCTAGATTTTTATATCTAATTATTCAACTTACCTAAAATTAATCTTAAATCTAACTTAATGAATTAGCACAAAATTATAGATTTTTCAGAATTTACCTTCAACAAGTTCGAGATTCCCGAAGCAAATGCATCCTGCTTCATTGTGGGAAGCAGTTGGCTCAGGATGAACCTCGCGGTCATCAACGTAGTAACCCAAAATGGTTTCGAGTTACGATTCTCTCCACATCTTGACTACCGCTCCAACATTTTCCTCTTTCACAATCGAAATGCACATGTTATTAAAGACGAGTAATAATCGAAACGTTACGAAACAAAAAGAAAATGATTTTACCTTCAAATCTGGGGTCCCTGAACGCTAGAGCCACCACGTGGCACTACGCGTGTGTCATTAGAATAGTCACGCACTATCATATGTGCCACTGCAGGAAACTGCATGCCTCGCCACTGCGATTGGTATACACCGTTGCACGTACCAACAATAGATCGGTTCGCGCCATGCTTCCATCTTCTCTTTTTTTTTTCTTTCTTTTTTGTTTCTTTTTCATCCTTTTTTTTTCTTTTCTCTTTCTTTTTTTTCTTCTCTTTTTTTTTTACCTTTTTTTTCTCTTTTTTTTTTCTTTTCTTTCTTCTTTTTTTTTTCTTCTTTCTTCTTCTCTGTGATTGTTTCCTCTCTCCTCCACCGTGTCCACCATGGCCACCGTGTCGGATTCCTCTACCCTACAAAACTACCGCACGCGCAATCCTCTCTTCTTTATTGCACGTGCCACACACTTCTCTCCTCCGCATGATTGCTGCACATCATGCCAGTTGTTCAAATCTGCTTCCTCTCTTAGCTTCACTGACCCTCGGTCGTACACCGTGCACCATGGCTATCGTACCTCCTTTCTTTTCTCTTCTCTTCTTCTTTTTCCTCTTTCCTCTTCCTCTCCTCTTCCCTTTCTTCTTCTTCTTCTTTTTCCTCTTCCTCTCCTCTTCCCTTTCTTCTTCTTCTTCGTCATTTTCATCTTCTTATTTCTCTTTTTCTTCTTCTTCTTTTTTTATTCTTCTTATTCTTCTTAATCTTCTTCTTCTCCTTTTTTTTCTCTTTATTCTTCCACTTGACGATCTCCCCTTCTCTCTCTTCCTTTTCTTATTGCATGCCTCTCTCTCTCTCTTTCTTCTTCGTGCAACATTTCCCCTTCTGTCGCGTTTTCTGTCTTTGCAACTGCCACTCACTCCTCCTCCTCACGCAATCAAGGCTCCTCCTCTCTCTCCTTTCTGTCATCCCTGATGTTGTTCGTATTTAGATCTTGCCACCTATACGCACACGTGGCCAAACGACCTGGCCTGTCTTGACACCTCACCCACTGAGGTGTCTAGTACTTCCTAAAATTTTATATAGGCCCATCTTTTGAATATTTAATTCATTTTTTATTTTAATTATAAAAAGGCCCAAAAATCTTAATTTTTATTCCTTTAAGCCCTCAAAATATTAATTTACATAATTTTAGGCCTAATTTAATTTTTAAATTTATATTTTTTTTGTTTGCAAAATTACGGGTGTTACAAACTCCTCTCTTAAGAAATTTAGTCTTCCACATTTTCATCTGTAAGGACCCTAGCAACCATTTAGGTATAATGTCGGTATATTTGTCAACAAATTAGAGTGGTCATATCATTTTCTCCTAATGGGATCATTTTAGATTATGATATTTTCTTTTATAATTCTTACCGATAAAGATGTGTAGGTTTATGGTGCTTTTGATACCTAATTACTTGTATCATTTCCTTTAGTGTAAGGGAGCTTATTATCTAAAATTGTCGTGGTAATGTTATCAGAAAATATCTTCAAGAACTTAGTTTTCTCTTTCTTCAAAATTTAATTTTATAAGCAAGATTGTTTAGGAGCTTAAGTTCCAATCGAGTGGTGATGTTACAACATTTCCATTTGATGGAAACATCCTTAGTTTTCAATTTCATTTCATTATACAATAGTTTCTAAGACATGTTTCTCCATTTACGAGTTTAAGCGGGATGGTGCTTGTTCAAATTTTCCTAAAAATAGTTGGTTCGTTTAGAGAATTACTGTTTAATTTTATCATTTATTGATCCTTGAGTTTTACGTGTCTTATTTAAGTTATTAGGTTTCTAAAATTTAATATTTAGAGTATGATTGGTTGAAATGGGCTTAGATGGTTATGGAATCGATGATTATTTCTGGAGATGATTAAATTTTTTTTTGGAACCAGATTCATTTATTAGTTTTGCCATGAGTAGTTACATTGAGTTCTAATTCATGTAAGTACACTTCAAGTTCCCAAAAATTCTAAGTGACTACTCTTAAGTATGTCCTTAAGATACAAGTCATTATTTTGTCACACCATCAATCTCTTCTTCAGTTTGAAGAGAGAATTATATAGGTGCGGTTAGGATTCAACACACTTATGTTGCGCCACTATGATGAGAGACATATAAGAAGTCTGCTGATGGTTATATATGAGAACAAGATCCTAAGGTCTTACCCCTTACTCATGAAACTAATTTAGGAATATTTAGAATTCTTAGGAAGATAGATTTCTATTTGAGTGTTGTTTGATTCCTAGTAGCTAGATTACTTAGGAGGAAGAATCTTAACTAAGTGTCGATCTATTTTAGTTACCAATTAATTTTAGAACAGAGATGAGAGTTTTGAAATACCTAAGGAACTGGGCTATCTTAGAGGGAAACAAAAGAAGATTCTTGAAGAAGAAATTATGAATTATTATTAGGCTTCGATCAGAATTAGGATTTGTTATTTCTAGAGAAAGACGATGTGGAGGACTTTCTCTTGTTCTAGGAATTTCTGCCTATTGGAAAACTTTCCTACTGGATAGAGTTTAGTTTCTGATTCATGGATTTTTTTTTTACCATTTGAGAATTTTCTCCTGTTTGGGAGAATTTCTTCCACATGGGGAACTTTTCCTACTAAGAGGATTTTTCCACTAAGGAAAATTTCCATTCTCATGGGAAAATTCCCACATGAAAAATTTCTCACATGGGGGATTTTCTCTAATTGAGAAATGTTCTCCCCTACCTTCTAATTTTTTTTGCGGAAACCTAGCACTAAGACTACATAACACTTTGATACCTCATACACAAGGGATGATCTACGAGCATATTGCTCTGATACCACCTGTGATGTCTCGCAATTCTCCAACGAGAAACTACGCCGCCAAACACAACTGAACTAAAAAATACAACATAAAAATTTAAACTAACATAAAAACACAACATAAACTATTCATCTCTTGTACAACATGTAACATAATTTACATAATGAGGTTATAAAGTTCGGTAAAGTCTACAACTGGACTAAAACTCAACTGATGAAAACAAAAACATAAAATTCTTGATTTCGCTATATAAATTATCTTTATTGGTCTTATCTAAAAAAAATTTAAATTTAAATGGAATGAGCAAAACAATAGGCTCAGTAAGTATATCAAATAAACTACACCTTAGACATTCGACATATCAACATACAGTCAATCAGAAATGTAAAACTTTTCTTTTCTTTTATGTTTAAAAACCATGAAATACTGAGAAATTCAATTTCCTAATCCCTCATTTCTTTCCTCTTAACTCTAACTAATCTTTTCTCTTCACTATTCCCCCTTACTAGTTATTTTTCAGAATTCATCTTTCTAATTATTTTCTTATTATCCCCCTAGTTTCTTTCTTTTCTTAATTCTCTAATTGTAACCATTTTATATCACACACTATTATCACATCACATTTAGTTCTAAAACCATACTTATCTATTAGTTTCCCTCTAATCCATACTTATCCCATAATTCACATACCAAAATTTCTTGCAACTTTCCAGCCAAATCGAGACATCTGTAACCCCTCAATGGATATCCTTGATTCTTAATTTGTCCCAACACAATCATCAAATTAAAGTCATTAAAGTTTTAAAGTTTTCTTTAATATTGAATAGTTATATCCGTTATTAAATTTATACCATTATGAGATTAGAATTTCCATTATCACAAAGGGATGTACACACAGTCAAAACACACACATTGGTCACAGTAGTCCATCGCTAGGTGACCCAGAACATAACACACATGCCAACCATGTTTGAAAGGGTTTCTATCCATCTAAGGATAGGTTCACCACAATGTTGAAATTTAGCAATACCCATATGAAAGATTATAGTATGTTCATAATACACAACGAAAAATATAAAATAATTCAATATGATCTATTTGTGCTCAAAAATTATCTTGTAAGTTAAAAATTAAATTTAAAACATACCTGACAGTGGGATCTCAAATTAAAATTATTCAACAACACGAACACTCTATGCATATCCTACTGAAACCAACATTTGCTAATAAACTCTTTCATCAATGAAATACACAAACAAATTGAATAAGATTTGTGCTAAAATTTCTTACAAAATTTTAACAGAAAAAATTTCAATCAATTGTTTTTTCTTTTCTTTTGGTGTGCGTGCAGCTAGGTTTTTTTTTTCCCCTTCTCTTCTCTAATTCTTGCAATCCCCACTCATTATATATATATATATATAATCACACACACATATATATAGGTGGCATGGGCCATCTATATGGTTTGATGGGTGTTCATAACACCTACACTATTAAGAGATTGTCTACTCTTACTCGTGTAGGAGGTGCAGGTTATAGGCAATTAGCAAGGTTCGATCACCAACTATTTAAGCATTTTATATGAAGTGACATGATATAATAGTGGCAAATTTTCTCTCATGGCTCATAACTCCTATAAATAAAGGATGAGAGAAGGGAGGAAAAGACTTTGTAAATGAGAAAAAAATAGTGAGAAATATAAAGGTGAAGGAAGAAGAAAGAGTACGAAATGTGTGATTTTTGATAATATTGTAGGGTTTTAGATAAAAACTTTCATAAAACTCTGTTAAATTTATGAGAATAGAGAAAGAGAAAGGGAAGAGGAAGAAGACTCACAATCAAAAGGAGGTTATAAACTATTAGAAATATAAGTCTTTTCTTAAGTTTTGAAGTTTAGCTTCTCTTTGATTTTTGGGACTAGTTTTTCAGTATCGTGTTGGATATTTTTGAGTAAAAAAAGTGACCAAAAATCATCCTGAAACTCTATTGATTTTTTGAGAGGAAAATGTTATAAATAAAGCTAGAACTTTGTTAGAATTAAGATTACAACTACTAAAAACCTAAGGTAAGTAGATATTATGGATTCATAGCCTACAAAATTTTGAAGTATTTTACGTAGTTTTAGTATAAAGATGTGCAAGTGTTTAATTTTTCTTTCGTATTTGCTAAGTAAGTATTTGTTAAAGTTTGATTTCGATATAAGTGTTATTTCACTCTGCGTTTTCGAAATGTGATTTTGATATGTGTGTATCATTTATTATGAAAATGAGTTATTTTGAAAGTACTTATATTATGATAGGCTTCAATATGGTCGTACATACAGTTTCGTATTCGAGTGTATTGATGAAGTGATAAGTGTGTACTCATACATAACCGTTATGTATTCGAGTGTATGGAAAAATAATTTGATATGCATACCCTAACCGTTCCATGTTCGGGGGGGTAGCAATATTTCAAGGTACTCAAGTATGTCGTTCCGTATTGGGGTACATGAAAAACTAATGATAAGTATATGTACCTGCATATAATGTGTGGTAACTGATTGATCCTCCATAATAGTGATGAAGTATACAATGAAGTAATTATGAATTTATTTTCTGATTTGTGCATTCGTCTTTCAATTCGTATATGTTTTATAAAAATTATATGATATATATTTTGCTGTGTATAAAGAAATTATATATTGTATGTACTATACTGTGATTTCATAATATCACTTATTGGGATGTTTTATCTCACCCCTTATCACCCTCCAAATATTGAAATACCACTGTAGAGTGAGTGGTGATACGGAAAATTTTTTTGCAATTAAACTATGAAATTAAGGTTACTGTTTCGTATTTTTACTAAATAATGTAGGCAAGAAAATTTAGAGTCTCGTACATATGCTTATATATTATATTTAAGGGGTGTAATACTTTTACGATTCTGTAATAATTAATAAAGTTCACTTATTTTACTTAATTTGAGTCTATGTGATTTAAGTAAGTATAATCTGATTATTACCCTATAAGATATGGTATAATTTGTGACACCATTAACTCATCATACAATATATTAAAATATGCAATCTTCATTCAATAATCAAGCAACAAACAAATGATAGATTAAATCATTCAGTATCATCATTTTTTACTTTTTCCATTTATGTGATTATCAATCCTGATTCCTTAATTTTATAAACCTTACTCAAAACTTAATTATTTTTTTATTTGAAAATATTTTTGAAAACATGTAAATGTGGCTTCGGGATAACTACTAGATATACTTACCTTCCCAGATGACTAAGGCATTGATTTACGCTCCTTTACACTTTCCCCAATTCTATGGCCTACGTGAAGCTATATATCGATTATTATATACCTTTTTTTGTACCGAAATAACTTTAATAATTACTAAATGACTCACATAGATTTTTATGTCTAATTACTCATCTTATCTAAAATTAATCCTAAATCTAACTTTATGAATTAATATGAAACTATGGGTTTTTCAGAATTTACCTTCAACAAGTTCGGGATTCCTAAAGGAAATGTATCCCACTTCGTCGTAGGAAGTAGTTGACTCGACATGAACCCCGTGGTCATCAACATGGTAATCCAAAATGGTATCAGGTTACGATTCTTTCCACATCCCGACTACTACTCCAATGTTTTCCTTATTCACAAACGAAATACGCATGTCATTAAAGACGAGTAATAATTGAAACGCTACGAAACAAAAGTGAAATGATTTTACCTTCGGATTTAGGGTCCTCGAACACTGGAGCCACCACGCGTGTGTCATCAGAATAGTCACATACTGCCATACACGCCATGATAAGAAACTGCATGCCCTGTCATTATGTGTCACCATGCGCGTGTCATTAAAATAGTCACGCACGCACTACCACATGTGCCACCGCAAGAAACTGCATGCCTCGCCACCACGATCGGTATGCACTACTGCGCACACCAACAGTAGATCGGTTTGCATCGTGTTTTCATCTTCTCTTTTTTTTTTCTTCCTTTTTTTTGCTTTTTCTTCTCTTTTTTTCTTCTTTTTTTAATTTTTTTCTTTTCTTACCATTTTTTTTCTTTTTTTTTCTTATTTCCTTTGGCTATTTCCTCTCTCCTCTGTCGTGTCCACCATGGCCACCGCGTCAGATTCCTCTACTCTGCAAAATTACCGCACACGTCGCACACTTCTCTCCTCTGCCGAATCACTGCACATCGTGTGGATTGCTTAAATATGCTTCCTCTCTCAACTTCGCTGATCCTCAATCGTACACCACACACCATGGCCGTTGCGCCTCTTTTCTTATATCTTTTTTTCTTATTCTTCTTCTTCCCTTTCCTCTTTTTCTTTTTCTTTTTCTTTTTTTTTTCTTCTTCTTCTCCTTCCTCTTATTATTCTTCTCTCCTTGCTCTTCTTTTTATTCTCCTCTTTCTTCTTCTTCTCCTTCTTCTTATTCTTCTTCTTTTGCCCAATGATTGCCTTTTTTTCTTTTTCTTTTCCCATCGCACGTCTCTCTCTCTCTTTCTTTTTCCTGTAGTGTCTCCCTTTTCGCCGCATCTTCCACCTTCGCGACCACCACTCACTCGTCCTCTTCACACAACTAATGCTCCTCTCCTCTCTCCTCTCTCTCAGCCCTGATGCCGCCTGGGCTTCCTTGATGGCTAGGGTTCTTCTTTGCTCCCCAAGAGCTAAAAATGAAGTTCTTATATGAGCTTTTGAGAGCTGTTGGATCTAGAAGATAAATCTGGGTTGTTCGTTTTTTAGATCTGGCCACGTGTATGCACACGTGGCCGAATAGCCTGGCTCGTCTTGACACCTCACCTATTGAGGTGTGTAGTACTTCCTAAAATTCTATAGAGGCCCCATCTTTTGAATGCTTAATTCATTTTTATAATTTTTAATTGCGAAAAGGCCCAAAACTTATAAATTTTATTCGTTTAAGCCCTCAAAATCTTAATTTATATAATTTTATTCTTAATTTATTTTTTAAATTTATTTTTTTATGTTTACAAAATTTCAAGTGTTACGATATTAAAAAAAAATTAAATCATTAGAACACAAATGACTCTCACTCTTTATAAAGAAAGACAAAAAATAAAACACAAAAATAAAAAAGTCTGAGTGATCTAGGAAAACTATAGTAACTCTCAAGTGGATAATAGAAATTCAAGGAGAAGAAAAGACCAACCAAATGAGACGTACCTCTAAGTGGATATGAAAAAAAAAAAAAAAAGCCCCTTATTTGTTTGAGTTGATTTTACAAGTAAGTAGAGAAGCCAAGGTTTGAGTTAAAAGAAAATGAAGAAAGCCAAGGTTTCATATGTTGATGGAAAGAAGAAATTAAGCCAAAACCTCCCATGACTAAATAACGATATATTTTGTTAAAGAAAATTAAAGTTTTTGTAATTTTGTTTATAAATTCTTTAATAATTTGAGTTTTCGCTAAATGACTTTTGGGTTGGGTTAAAATTTATAATTAGGTTAAAATTATAAAACAGATAGGCTTGAGCCATCACCTACACACATGGAAACCATTTTTATAAACATTCTATTTGTAAAAGTTGAGCATACACAAACGAAAATCATTTGTATAGGTGGGCTTTTGATTACAAAAAAGCTATGTCACTAAAAGTGGGGTATACAAAGAAAAAAGCCACATATACCAATAGCTTTCGTTGTAGGTCAAACCTTTAGTAACAAACTTCTTTTGTTACTGAAGAATTTATTACAACAAAACATTTTTCTTGTAGTGCCGGGAGGTGTATTAGACTTTGCAACAAGCGAGTAATCGGTCCGTCACACCTAGTGCGTAATCCTTGCATGCCATGGTGCACTTAGTGTCCAGGTGGCATGGCTCATACGTCTTTTTTTTTTTTTGTATTAAACGTTTCTAGTCTCGAAGGTTTTCCCGACCCTATTAGGATATTATATTCTAAATCTATTTATATGTCAATTTTAATTTAACTTTTTTTGTATTAAGTATTTATTTGCTTATGAGATTTATAAATATTTTGTCATAAAAAAATCTTCAGTTCAAGTCACACATATGCTAAATTATATTTACAAATGACCTTCACCAATAGGTTTAAGGGTTAATGCATTCAATTGGACCCTCTCGGTCAAGAATTCTCCAATTGTGATGTTTGGCAAATTCTTCACGACAAATGATTTTTCCTTGTCGTTAAACTCTTTTAAATTTGATTATTGTTATTTATTTTTGGTTTATAAGTGAGTAATCAGATTCAATTTTTTTTTATTCATTTTATTTTTTGTTAAAAAGATTCAATTTTTGATTTCTTATATGTATTACAGAGATTTACTACATAAACCACCAACACCACATAATAATAAATTGACTGAGTTTGATTTGATTTACTACCCATGTATATTACATATTAATTACGAAAGTTTATTGATTAATCAGTAGCATCCAAAACTATTAATTAGGGTTGGGTTAGAATGATAGAGCCAGCCAAGCAACTAATTATGTAGGTTTATCAAGCTGATTAGTCCTAGGTATTAGCAAGACTAAGATCCAGTCTGTAATTTGGTCTTAATATATATATATATATATATTTGCGTATATTTGTTGTATAAGCAATTTAAGAAACACCAAATTCAAGTAGCCGAAAATTATCTTTCAATAAAAATTAAATTGATCAAGTACCAAAATCATTTTAATGAAATGCATTGATGGATGAAAAATGACCAAAATGGTTTGTTCCGTAAATGGCCAACATCCCATTTTCTAAAGCAATGGCCCCTTCCCTCCATGCTCAGAATTATCTCTTCATGGCTCCATTCCCTTGTCTCTTTCGCTCACTACAACAACATAACTCAAACCGCCCTCATCCCCTTACATAAAAACATCACCTAATTCTTTTCTAATATATGTGTGTGTTTGTATATATATATATATATATATATATATATATATAATAACTTGTTTTTTCATACTTCTTTTAGCTCTGTGGTAGAGAAGCGGGAAGACTTTATGTTTATATATAGAGAACTTATTAATTATTTAACTGGTGGTACATGCATGAAGTTGAAATTGATAAAAGATTCATGATCATGTACAGTATTAAAATCAAAGTTCGTTGAACCTAGAAACTTGTAACAGATCTTATCTTCAAGCACAACTCTATCCAAACCCTAGTTGACCATACTGCCGATTTTTAACTTTAATTATCGATCGTCTATTAATTAATTGTTCAGATATATATATATATATATATATATATGAGGAGATCATCCCCATTCTCATTATGCAAGTTATATAATGTTATTACTCATCTGGGTATATCTATATATATATATATGTGAAATTAACTGAGAGGTAGTGTTATTGTGCATGTGTAGTTTATGGGTATAATGAATCAATTAAGTATATGTTAATTTTTTTTTTCATGCATACAAGAAAGAAATTAATCAATAATCAAATAATGAATATGATTAAGTCATAAAAAAGTGATTAAGAAAAAAGAAAAAATGAAATGATTGAACAGGGAATTTTGGGGCCTACGCATGCGGGTCAGCGTACAGAAACACATGCATGCTCACATGGGCCTGCACATGAAAAGCTTTAATTATCTTCTATTCACGACAACATAAGCTACTGTTTCCTTTAGTTACTTCCACCTCATCCACAATGTCCTTAGCCAGTTCATTCATGTTATTTTACTAATTTCTTCTGATATTTTTATAGAATAATATGCTAGAGATTTACTGTTAGAATTTTGATTAATCTTCTCTTTATTAGAAAAATAATAATTTTGCACGAATTTTAGCAGATTTATGCATGATTATATTTAAACTTTCAATTTGGTGAACTTATCGCTAAAAGAAAATATTGGAAATATAAATCTTTAACTTATTACTTCATATTAACTTAAGTTTTTTGAAATAATCGGTTCAATTTATTATTGAAAATAATATCTGCAATATAATATTAGAATTAATTGGTGTCTACAAAAAGTCCTTATTGCTAAATATTAATTAATTTCGATGTTACTAATTAGAACTTGTTATAAGATTTTAAACAATATATTGAACTAATAAGTCAAACAGCTTAAGATCTACAATCAAAATTTGAAAGTCTAGACATCTAAATTTAATACATCTTAAATAATATATAAATAGAAGAATTAGAAAAAATTGGTACAATTTATTAAGATAATTTTTATATGCATGTAATTTAGATGTTTAATAATCCAATAAATAAGAAGTCTAAACAGCTAATACATGATTTTTAAAATTGGTTTTTTAATAATGTTGTCACAAATGATTGGACATTAAAGAGAATCCTAGGTGCAAATTTTGCCAAAACATCTGGCTGGATCAGTCGGAATAAAACAGAAATCGAATATGGTAGTTAATTAATTATTAAATAAATAAACACTTATAGATATATAAACATGTGCATCTATAATAGTAATGAAAATAACTTAAAGCAATCCTTGCATAATGAAACTGAAAATTATATAGTGTGCGAAATAAAATGATAAAGAAGTGATATTAATTAGATATACATGAAATATTGTTGGGAAATTAATATGGGTATATACTGGTCCAGATACATATATATGTCTATATATGTGTGTGTATAATTAAAAAAGGGGAGAAAAGCAAGGGCAATTTTGGTAGCAGAAAGTAGTATAAATAGAGGGGTGTGTTTGTTTGGTTATATAACTAAGTAGTCAGGTTTTTGATCGGGAGTGAAAAGAGAAAAATGGTTTCAAGAGTGGAAACTATGAAGAAGAAGCAACAAGGTGGTGATCAAGAAAATAATAATTACAGTAATCACAAAGGGGGAGAAGGTGGATATCATCAGCAGCAGTTGCAGAAGCAGATGCAATGCAACAAAGCAAAAGTCTGCAAGTTCAAGAGGAGCAGCTCTAATCTTGAAGAAGATGGTGCTTCTTCTGCAATTCTCTTCCTTGCTTGCATTGCCTGCACTCCCTCTTTTTAATGTCGCGTTATTACTATTATTATTTCAAATTAACTTTATCTCTTTTCTCCTTCTCTCTCTCTCTCTCTCTCTCTCTCTCTCTCTCTCTCTCTCTCTCTCTCTCTCTCTAAATATATACATACCTTTTTTGTTTTTGTAACTTTGTATCACTTCAAGTATAATTTAGTAAATTCTTGCTAC
Organism: Carica papaya; assembly: GCF_054855325.1. Classification (NCBI taxonomy): domain Eukaryota; kingdom Viridiplantae; phylum Streptophyta; class Magnoliopsida; order Brassicales; family Caricaceae; genus Carica; species Carica papaya. Next base: position 10,603,559 of record NC_142317.1, read on the forward strand.
ATATTAATTTCTTCTTATTCTAGTATATATATATATATATATTATATTTGTGGTAGATTTTTTATGATTATGTTTTTACTCATTGTCTTCTTCTTAATTGGGATAAAATATAGTTGGTAAAAAACTTACACCGGTCAGTTAAACTCCCCAACAAAACAGAGAAATCTTTTCACCTGGCGTGCACATAAATGTTCATTCTACCAATCAAAACTTTTACTTGAGGATTATATTTTTCTTATATTATATTCTCAAGAGTTTTCACATTATTATATTATAAAAAATTACAAATTTATTAATTACGTTGGAATATTTTAAAAAGAGACTGAAAATGAATACACGATACTTGGTGGAGACGCTGACGTGGGAGGCAATGCAAATTATTATTATTTTTATTAATATTATTTTATTTTATTTTATTTTAATTTTTTTTTATAATTTTTAGATGAATATAATAATTTATTATGTGATAATATATGATTTTAATTTAGTTTAATTTAATTAAATAGAAATAAAAATAATAATAATAATAAAAAGAGATAAAATTATTTTTAGGATTTAATTAAAAATAATTTTGAAAAAAAAGGTAAAAAATTTGGGTTCTGTGGGTGTTTTTGAAAAAAAAATCGAAAACTAGGGGGTCAAAACATGATTTAGAAAATTTGTGTCACGTCAGCAGCCCCGGCCAACCAGGACACGTCACGTGGCAGAGATGCTGACGTGGGAGGCAACGCGGAAGGGAGCCACGTGGGCGATTCGCGTGCGCGCGGTCGAACGGCTGAGATCCGTTCCCGTGCGCACGGACGGCCCAGATCAAAAGCGCGTATGGACGGCCCAGATTGCACGCATACGGATGGCCCAGATTGAATCGCGCAAGAACGGTCCAGATTGCATCACAATGAATAGTCCATATTTATTTTCGATTTAATCGCGATCGGACGGCCCAAATTAAATCGTGATGGACGGCTCAGATTAAAAGCAGAAGGTTATAAATAATCTCATCCACATCCAAACCCTAACCCTAGCTGCAAGAGCCCTTACCGGAGAAGATAGCCCAGCCATCGGAGAACCGACCGCCGCTACCCACCGCCGCACCGGAGCACTTTTCGGCCGCCAAACGAGGTAAAAATTCTCTCCTTAGCTCGAAATTCGATTCTAAACCCACATGTGGCCAAATCAGAGCCAAAACACCGGCCAATTGGCCGAAAAATGCCGTCGAAGCCCAGCGGCGCCGCCGCAGGTTTTTTCGATTTTTGCCTCTGATGAAGCCCTTCCCGATTCCCGTTCAATATAATTTTTCCACCATTGTGACCACCGTTCCTTCCTCTACAGGTTGACCGGAGCAAAACACTAAATCGCGACTCGAGCCGAAGGAGCCGCCACACCGGAGAGCCCCGCCGCTGGTAAGTTTCGGTTTTCGATATTTTTTCGGCGTACTGAGGGCCCTAGGGGTATTTTCTCATAGGAACCAATGCAAGTTTGACCGAATTCGGCCGAAAACGGCCAACTCGAGACGGATCGCCGCCGTAAACAACGGCACCGTTGCCGGAGCACGACGGAGCCGCCATGCCAGAAGTCCAAAATTGGTCGAATAGGCCTTGGGTCTGATTTTTGAGTTATTTGGAATATGTGTAGGTACCGTAAGCACGTTTCAGTTCTCGGAAAAAAAAAATTCAGGGAACCTAGGGACTGCCCGTAGGCGCAATAAAAATCCTGTTTTCAGCTTCGAATCAAGTAAGGACCCCTCACCTTATTTTCTATCACGGGATTAAAATTTAATAAATGATAAAACTGTATTTTATGAATTAAGTAGATATACATAATTATTACGGTTGCTAATGGAGCCCCGAATCGGACATATTCTTCTATTAGTTCCTGTTTGATTTATTTTACAGTTTAAATATAGTATAATATCTGAATTATTTATTCTATGATTTTGAATGCATGAATCACTGTTTACTTCATTACATCTTGATTTTGTGAACCCGATGATATGTTTGCCTTGTTGGATGCTCGTTACTTGTTTAAGTATTCATGATTATGTGAGAAATAGAAAACTAAGGAAAAATTGAAAAGGTATGTGAATTGATAAATGGATAAGTTGACAGCCTGACTAGATATCTTGAGAGATGGTGGACGAACCGAGTCTATAGGGAACCCTACCGGAAATGTTGTCTCATACCGAACGGAGTATGGAGACTTTAAATATTTTAGCGCTCATACCGGACAGGGTATGGGGACGACCCACTTCACCCTCTTACTGGACGAGGTGTTGAGGTTTATTGTTTTGGCGCCCATACCAGACGGGGTATGGGGACGATCCTAGAATCAAGTTGTTAAAGTTAATGGTTCACGTGTAGCGGGGACCTCTATGTATCCCCATGGATACTGGTAGACTGATAAAAGAGGAAAATTGTTGTTTGATGATTGAAATATAAAAGTATGACATGTGCTATATTACAGAGTATGTATGAATTCATGATATCTTTGATGTTATTGTTTCTATGGGTCGTTTTCATAAATCTTACTGAAGTAAGTGGACATTAAAGGGTTTTATTATTGATTAATGAATTTGTTAAAAATTGTGCTCCATTGGTCGTTTTTGTTTTTCTACCAACCTTTACTTCTGTGACAGTGATATAGTGTGATGTCTTTACTGGGCTAGTATAGCTCATTCCTTACTTAACCATTTCAAATCAAGAGGACTAGGTTCCCGAGCTCATTCCGCAGGAAGACGGCGAGTAGATCCCTAAATATTTTATAGTTTTCATTATAGTATTTCATTTATAGTATTTCCTTTAGTTAACTTATTTTTTCATATTGTTAGTACGTTTCGGTTATTGTGTAAGGGATATTAATCAAAACTTTTTATTTCATTTCTGCACTCAAAATTTTTATATACATTTTCTTTTTAAATTTTCGGGGTCGTTACAGTTGGTATGAGAGCCACGTTCCTCGGATTCGTCCCTTAAGAGAAATACCAAACCAATGAATCATTACTCAACCCTTCTTGTAAAATGCAGGTGCAGAGAGATGAGGAGTGGAAGACCCCCACTAAACCAAGCAGCCCAGGATGGTTCACTTCGGGAAGATGTTGACAGAATATTTGAGATGCTGGAAAGACTCATTGCTGCCCAGCAAGGTCGATAGGAGAGAAGGGAGCTACCCGACCCTCCCCCGCTACCACAAATTGAGCCACCGCTGCAGCGAGAGGATCCCGAGCTACCCCGGTACAAGCTTGCTCATCCACAGTACCACCCGGTACCACCGCCGCATTATAATCCGGTGTCCCAACCACAGTACTGCCCGACACCGCCACAATATAATCCAGTTCCCCCACCATACCAGCAAGTGCCACCACAGTGCCCCCCAGTCTATCCTCAGCCCGGCCCAGTCCCCCTTCCGCGGGACCCAGCTTCTTCCTTGATTGACCCGGGCTACGTAGAGAGGTACAAGAGACTAAATTCTTCCACTTTTGCAGGGAAATCTTCTTTTGAAGATGCCCAGTACTGGTTGGCAGAGACGGAGAAAGCTTTCAAGACCCTAGGAGTGGTTCCCGAGCAGAATGTCACCCTTGCCACCTACATGCTGGTGGGAAAAGCAGATCATTGGTGGGAACTCAAACAAACCACCTTGCCTGTTCCAGTCACTTGGGAACAGTTCTTAGTAGCCTTCCATGCGGAGTACCTCCCAGAGCATATCTGACATCTAAAGGAGAGGGTTTTTTTCCAGTTAGTCCAGGGAAACATGACGGTGTCGGAATATACTTGTAAGTTCTTGGAGTTAGGCCGATACTCTCCTGAGACATTTATGGATGAGGGCAGGAAGGTTAGCAGGTTCCAGTGGAGCCTCCGCCCAGAGATCAAGCAACACTTATTTGTATTGGAGCTCAAGACATACTCAGCCGTTCTGGTAAATGCACAGTTAGTGGAGAGGAGCCTCCACACCCTTCCCCAGTTAGCAGGGAGTCACAGACCCTTAGCTACACCCCGCAGACCAGCACCTACTGCGCCCGTCCAACAGAATAAGAGGCCTAGACTGGTGATCCAGGCTCCCCCTCAGGCTCCAGTGGCAGGACGTGGTAAGATCTGTCAGTATTGGGGCAGGGATCAAGGGGACCGATTATGTTACTACATCAACAACACTTGTCGTATATGTGGTAGTGTCCAACACTATGCGAGAGAGTGCCCAAGGAACTAGAATCAAGGAAGACCTCCTATTCAAGGCAGGGTTTACAACCTCATCCAGCAGGATGCCGATGCCAACCCGGACGTAGTATATGGTATGTAAACTATCTGTAACCATTTTACTCATGTTTTGTTTGACACTGGTGCATCGCATTCATTTGTTTCACCTGTTTTTGCATCCAAATTTAATGTATTGTCTGATAAACTTGATTCGATGTTAATTGTATCTACTGCTGGGAGTGCAACATTACTAGAAAAAATTGTCTACAAGGCTTGTGCCGTAGAGATAACAAATTGGAAACTGAGTGTAGACCTGATAGAATTAGACACATGGGATTTTGATGTAATTTTAGAGATGAATTGGCTAGCGGCATATCACACCACCATAGATTGTTTTAGCAAAAAGGTTGTATTCAATCCTCCAAATGGGGAGCCATTTATAAATGAATAAAATTATTTAGTACTTATTACTTGATGGCAATTTTCTTACTTGTCGAGTTCTTTAACCTTACTATTTTCTCTAACTAGGCAAACCTAAGAAAGAGAATTGTATTCAAGAGATCTCGGTAGTCCGAGACTTTCCAGATGTATTTCTGGATGAGCTGCCCGGACTACTAGTAGATAGGGAAGTGGAGTTCACTATAGACCTACAGCCTGGCACCCAACCTATTTTGGTTGCTCCTTACCGCATGAGTCGCGTTTAGATGGAGGAGCTGAGGAAGCAGATCACTGAATTGTAAGACAGTAGTTTTATCCGATACAGTGTGTCCCCTTGGGGCGTTGGGGTCACTTTTGCCAGGAAGGGAGATAGAACATTGAGGTTATGCATTGATTACAGAGGATTGAACAGGTTCACAATCAAGAATAAGTATCCCTTTCCCAGAATTGATGACCTCTTTGATCAGTTGCAGGGTGCGCAGGTCTTCTCCAAAATAGACCTACAATCAGGTTACTATCAGGTAAAAATAAGAACAGAAGACATCTCCAAGACGGCCTTTTCAACCAAATATGGACACTATGAGTTCTTGGTCATGCCATTTGGGCTAACCAACGTCTCAGCCATTTTCATGGATATGATGAACAGGGTCTTCAGAGAATTCCTAGATCAATTTATTATCGTGTTCATCGATGACATCCTGGTCTACTCAAAAAGCAGAGAAGAACATGTTCACCATCTAACCCAGGTTTTGCAGGTTCTCAGAAGAAAGAAGCTGTATGTAAAGTTGAGTAAGTATGGATTCTGGCTTGAGCAGACTGTCTTCATAGAACACATCATATCAAAGGATGGAGTATCAGTGAATTCTGAAAAGGTTGAAGCGCTGCTCGGCTGGGAGAAATTGACATCAGTTAAAGAATTTTGTAGCTTTCTGGGAATGGCAGGCTATTACTGCAGGTTCGTCGAAGGATTTTCTAGCCTAGCGGCTCCCCTAACCCGACTCACAAAGAAGAATGTCAAGTTTGAGTGGAATGAGGACTGTGAAAGAAGTTTTTCAGAACTGAAGAAGCGGCTGACTACTACACCTGTGCTTGCCTTGCCGAATGGATCGGGGGGATATACGGTTTACAGTGATGCCTCCTATCTAGGCCTGGGTTGTGTCCTAATGCAGCATGAGAAGGTCATAGCTTATGGGTCCAGATAGTTAAAGAGCCATGAAAAGAATTATTCCACCCATGACTTAGAGCTTGCCGCAATCATACACACCTTGAAGACCGGACACCATTATTTATATGGAGAGACCTTTCAGATCTATACCGATCACAAGAGTTTGAAACACATATTCACTCATAAGAATCTCAACATGCGTCAGAGAATGTGGATAAAACTTCTTAAAGACTATGATTGTGATATCTTATACCACCCGGGTAAGGGCAACGTGGTAGTCGATGCACTCAGCAGGAAAAGTGCAGGTATGTTAGCCCATTTAATGGTCTCAAAATGCAGGCAAATTGGGGCTACACAACAGGTTTGACTTCATGACTTGAGGAGAGCCCTATGTTTGAGCCGTTTGACCGTCCAGCCTGAGTTAATCCAGAGAATAAAGGAAACTCAGTAAGCTAATTCCGCCCTAGTGCCCCTCAAGAACAGTGCAAGACAGGGAGTTAGTTCAGAATTCTGAGTCTCTGCCGATGGGTTACTCTGATTTCAGGACAGGGTGTGTGTTCCGAATGACAGTAAATTGAAGAGAGACATTATGACTGAAGCCCATAACTCAAGGTTTGCCATGCATCCCGGAAGTACCAAAATATACCAAAACATGCGACCCCGATTTTGGTGGAATGGGATGAAAAGGGACATAGCTAACTTTGTGTCTAAGTGCTTGATATGTCAGTAGGTCAAGGCAGAGCATCAGCGCCTAGGCGGGCTACTTCAGCCTTTACCAATTTCAGAATAGAAGTGGGAATATATCACCATGGACTTCGTAACAGGGTCACCTAAGGCACGCGCAGGACATGATGTCATCTGGGTAATTGTTGACCGGCTCACCAAGTCTTCCCACTTCTTAGCCATCAGAATGACCGATCTCTTGGACAAGTTGGTAAGAATGTATATTCGAAAAATAGTCAAATTATATAGAGTTCCAGTGACAGTGGTGTCCGACAGGGATCCTAAGTTCACTTCTCGATTTTTGAGTAGCTTTCAGCAAGCCATGGGAACGAAGCTGTCACTCAGTACTGCCTTCCACCCTTAGACTGATGGACAATCAAAACGGATAATCAGTACACTTAAAGATAAGCTTCGAGCTTGTGTCCTTGACTTTGGGGCCCATTGGGACGATCATCTGCCCCTGATAGAATTTGCCTACAACAACAGCTACCAAGCGAGCATTGGCATGGCTCTGTATGAGGCGTTATATAGGCGTCCATACAGATCGCCGATTTGTTGGGAAGAAGTGAGAGATAGAAAATTGTTTAGCCCGGAGTTGGTAGAGAAGACCACATCCAAGATAGTTAAGATCAGATGGAACATTCAGTCGACTCAGAGCAGGCAGAAGAGTTACGCAGACACACGGAGGAGAGATTTAGCCTTTGAGAAAGGCGACCGGGTATTCCTCAAGGTCACTCATTTTAAGGGAATTAGTAGGTTTGACAGGAGGGAAAAACTGAACCCCCGATTCATTATACCATTCGAAGTCTTAGACAGATGGTACTGCTGCCTATAAACTAGTACTACCTCCAGAGCTTTCAAAGATCCACAATGTGTTCCATGTATCCATACTACGTAAGTATAACCCGGACTCCTCTCATGTCTTGGCTCATGAACCCCTCCCACTCTAGGAGGACTTATCTTATGAGGAAGTATCAGTCGGCATTACAGACTGAAAGAGCAGAATACTCTGCAATCGAGAAATATCATTTATAAAGGTCGTGTGGCAGAACCACACGCCAAGGGAGGCTAATTGGGAGCTAGAATCAGACTTTAGAGCCTAGTACCCCTATTTGTTCGATCAAGAGTAATAGGCGAATTTGAGGGACCAAATTTCTTTAAAGGGGGGAGAGTTGTAACATCCCAAATTATTATTATTTTTATTAATATTATATTATTTTATTTTAATTTTTTTGTAATTTTTAGATGAATATAATGATTTATTATGTAATAATATATGGTTTTAATTTAGTTTAATTTAATTAAATAGAAATAAAAATAATAATAATAATAATAAGGGATAAAATTATTTTTGAGATTTAATTGAAAATAATTTTGGAAAAAAGGGGTGAAATTTTTTGTTTTAGGGGTGTTTTTGAAAAAAAAAATAAAAAATCGGGGGTCAAAACGTTATTTAAAAGACTTGCGCCACGTCAGCAGCCCGGTCAGCAGCCATGGCCAACAAGGACACACCGCGTGGCAGAGACACTAACGCGGGAGGCCACACGGAAGGGAGCCACGTGGGCGATCTGCGTGCGCGCGATCAAACAGCTGAGATCCATTCCCACGCGCACGGACTGCACAGATCAAAAGTGCGTACGGAAGACCCAGATTGCACGCGTACGGATGACTCAGATTGAATCGCGCACGGACGGCCCAGATTGCATCGCGATGAACGGTCTAGATTTATTTCCTATTTAATCGCGATCGGACGGCCTAGATTAAATCGCGATGGACGGCTCAGATTAAAAGCAAAAGGTTATAAATAATCTCATCCACATCCAAACCATAAACCTAGCCGCTAGAGCCCTCGCCGTAGAAGACAGACCAGCCATCGGAGAATCGACCGCCGCTACCCGTCACCGCACCGGAGCACTTTTCGGCTGCCGAACGAGGTAAAAATTCTCCCCTTGGCTCAGAATTTGATTTTAAACCCACTTGTGGCCAAATCGGAGCTAAAACACCAGCCAATTGGCCGAAAAATACCGTTGAAGCCCAGTGGCGCCGCCGCGGGTTTTCTCAGTTTTTACCTCCGATGAGGCCCTTCTCGATTCCCGTTCAATGTAATTTTTCCACCATTGTGACCACCGTTCCTTCCTCTACAAGTTGACCGGAACAAAACACCAAATTGCGACTCGAGCCAGAGGAGCCGCCGCACCGAAGAGCCCCGCCGCTGGTAAGTTTCAATTTTTGGTATTTTTTCGGCCCACTGAGGGCCCTAGGGGTGTTTTCTCACAGGAACCAATGCAAGTTTGGCCGAATACGGCCGAAAACGGCCCACCCGAGGTAGATCGCGGCTGCAAATGGCGGAGCCGCCGTGCCAGAATTCTAAAATTGGCCGAATAGGCATTGGATCTGATTTTTGAGTTATTTGGGACATGTGTAGGTACCGT